>NC_088867.1:11697886-12002472 GCF_032884065.1 Artemia franciscana | reverse complement strand
GACCGGGACACCGGGATACAAATGACGACCGGGACACAGGGAATATAAATGACGACCGGGACACAGGGACACAACTACAACGGGGACACCGGGGGAAACAGGGGGATGTAAATGACGACCGGGACACCGGGACAGGGAATGGTCGATTAGCAATCACCATCAACAAAGCTCAAGGGTAATCATTAGAATCATGAGGTATAGATCTGAATACAGATTGTTTTCCCATGGACCATTATATGTTGCATGTACAAGAGTCGGTAAACCTGACAATCTATTTATATGCAAAGACAATGGGACAGCAAAGAATGTTGTATATTCGCAAGTTTTACGTAGTTAAAACCATATATATATATATATATATATATATATATATATATATATACTAGCTGTTGGGGTGGCGCTTCGCGCCACCCCAACACCTAGTTGGTGGGGGCGCTTCGCGCCCCCCCCAAGCCCCCCCGCGCGCGTAAGTCGTTACGCGCCATAATAGTTACGCGCCATTGTAGTTGTGTCCCTATGTCCCACCTGTGAATATAGATAGATATATATATATGGTTTTAACTACGTAAAACTTGCGAATATACAACATTCTTTGCTGTCCCATTGTCTTTGCATATAAATAGATTGTCAGGTTTACCGACTCTTGAACATGCAACATATAATGGTCCATGGGAAAACAATCTGTATTCAGATCTATACCTCATGATTCTAATGATTGCCCTTGAGCTTTGTTGATGGTGATTGCTAATCGACCATTCCCTGTCCCGGTGTCCCGGTCGTCATTTACATCCCCCTGTTTCCCCCGGTGTCCCCGTTGTAGTTGTGTCCCTGTGTCCCGGTCGTCATTTATATTCCCTGTGTCCCGGGTCCCGGTCGTCATTTGTATCCCGGTGTCCCGGTCTGTATATACATTCGTTTTTTAGTTTTGTTTTTCTCCTTTATTTTTTTCCTTTTTTTTCTTTTTTAGCTTATTTAGATTTTTAGATTTTTTAGTTTTTTTATTAGTTTTTAGTTTTTTTTTCTTTTTAGTTTTTTTGTCCCGGTCGTCATTTATATCCCCCTGTTTCCCCCGGTGTCCCCGTTGTAGTTGTGTCCCTGTGTCCCGGTCGTCATTTATATTCCCTGTGTCCCGGTCGTCATTTGTATCCCGGTGTACCGGTCTGTATATACATTCGTTTTTTAGTTTTGTTTTTCTCCTTTATTTTTTTCCTTTTTTTTTCTTTTTTAGTTTATTTAGATTTTTAGATTTTTTAGTTTTGTCCTGGTCGTCATTTATACTCCCTGTGTCCCGGTGCTTTGTTGATTGCTAATCGAACATTCCTTTTGTCCTGGTCGCTTTCTCTTTGAGTGTCGTCATTTATTTTTTTCTTTTTTAGTTCTTTTAGTTTTTACCTTTTTTAGTTTTTTTTTAGTTTTTAGTTTTTTTAGTTTTTTACCTTTTTTTAGTTTTTTTAGTTTTTTTAGTTTTTTAGCTTTTTTATTTTTTTTATTAGTTTTTAGTTTTTTTGTAGTTTTTGCCTTTTTTTTAGTTTTTTTAGTTTTTTAGCTTTTTTATTAGTTTTTAGTTTTTTTTGTAGTTTTTGCCTTTTTTTAGTTTTTTTAGTTTTTTAGCTTTTTTATTTTTTTTATTAGTTTTTAGTTTTTTTTGTAGTTTTTGCCTTTTTTTTCTCTTTGAGTGTCGTCATTTTTTAGTTTTTTCCTTTTTTTTTAGTTTTTTATTGGTTTTTACCTTTATTTTAGCTTATTTTTCAGTTTTTTCCTTTTTTTTAGTTTTTTTTTATTTTTTATTTTTTTTAGTTTTTTACCTTTTTTTAGTTTTTTTAGTTTTTTTAGTTTTTTAGCTTTTTTACTTTTTTTATTAGTTTTTAGTTTTGTTTGTAGTTTTTGCCTTTTTAGTTTTTTATTGGTTTTTACCTTTATAGTTTTTTTAGTTTTTTAGCTTTTTATTTTTTTTATTAGTTTTTAGTTTTTTTTGTAGTTTTTGCCTTTTTTTAGTTTTTTCAGTTTTGACGTCACCTAATCCAGTTTTTTCAGGTGACGTCACCTGACACATCCATCCACACATCCACAGACAGACAGACAACTTATTTTTATATAGATAGATTATACTCCCTGTGTCCCGGTGCTTTGTTGATTGCTAATCGAACATTCCTTTTGTCCTGGTCGCTTTCTCTTTGAGTGTCGTCATTTATTAGTTTTTTCCTTTTTTTTTTTAGTTTTTTATTGGTTTTTACCTTTATTTTAGCTTATTTTTCAGTTTTTTCCTTTTTTTTAGTTTTTTTTTATTTTTTATTTTTTTTAGTTTTTTACCTTTTTTTAGTTTTTTTAGTTTTTTTAGTTTTTTAGCTTTTTTACTTTTTTTTATTAGTTTTTAGTTTTTTTTTGTAGTTTTTGCCTTTTTTTAGTTTTTTCAGTTTTTTTTTTAGTTTTTTATTGGTTTTTACCTTATAGTTTTTTTAGTTTTTTAGCTTTTTTATTTTTTTTATTAGTTTTTAGTTTTTTTTGTAGTTTTTGCCTTTTTTTAGTTTTTTCAGTTTTGACGTCACCTAATCCAGTTTTTTCAGGTGACGTCACCTGACACATCCATCCACACATCCATCCACACATCCATCCACAGACAACTTATTTTTATATATATAGATATATATATATATATATATATATATATATATCTATATTCACAGGTGGGACATAGGGACACAACTACAATGGCGCGTAACTATTATGGCGCGTAACGACTTACGCTCGCGGGGGGGCTTGGGGGGGGGCGCGAAGCGCCCCCACCAACTAGGTGTTGGGGTGGCGCGAAGCGCCACCCCAACAGCTAGTATATATATATATATATCTATCTATATATATAAAAATAAGTTGTCTGTCTGTCTGTGGATGGATCAGGTGACGTCACCTGAAAAAACTGGATCAGGTGACAAAACTGAAAACTGAAAAAACTAAAAAAAGGCAAAAACTACAAAAAAAACTAAAAACTAATAAAAAAAAATAAAAAAGCTAAAAAACTAAAAAAACTAAAAAAAGGCAAAAACTACAAAAAAAACTAAAAACTAATAAAAAAGCTAAAAAACTAAAAAAACTAAAAAAAGGCAAAAACTACAAAAAAAACTAAAAACTAATAAAAAAAATAAAAAAGCTAAAAAACTAAAAAAACTAAAAAAAACTAATAAAACTAAAAAAAGGTAAAAAACTAAAAAAACTAAAAACTAAAAAAACTAAAAAAAAAGGAAAAAACTGAAAAATAAGCTAAAATAAAGGTAAAAACCAATAAAAAACTAAAAAAAAAACTGAAAAAACTAAAAAAAGGCAAAAACTACAAAAAAAAACTAAAAACTAATAAAAAAAGTAAAAAAGCTAAAAAACTAAAAAAACTAAAAAAACTAAAAAAAGGTAAAAAACTAAAAAAAATAAAAATAAAAAAAAAACTAAAAAAAAGGAAAAAACTGAAAAATAAGCTAAAATAAAGGTAAAAACCAATAAAAAACTAAAAAGAAAAAAAGGAAAAAACTAAAAAAAATTTTCATCTAAAAAACTAAAAAAAACTAAAAAAGGTAAAAACTGAAAGAACTAAAAAAGAAAAAAATAAATGACGACACTCAAAGAGAAAGCGACCAGGACAAAAGGAATGTTCGATTAGCAATCAACAAAGCACCGGGACACAGGGAGTATAAATGACGACCAGGACATAAGTAAAAAAAAAAAACTAACAAAACTAAAAAGAAGGTAAAAACTACAAAAAAACTAAAAAGAAAAAAACTAAAAAAAGGCAAAAACTACAAAAAAAACTAAAAACTAATAAAAAAGCTAAAAAACTAAAAAAACTAAAAAAAGGCAAAAACTACAAAAAAAACTAAAAACTAATAAAAAAATAAAAAAGCTATAAAACTAAAAAAACTAAAAAAAACTAAAAAAAGGTAAAAAACTAAAAAAACTAAAAAAAAACTAAAAAAAAGGAAAAAACTGAAAAATAAGCTAAAATAAAGGTAAAAACCAATAAAAAACTAAAAAAAAACTGAAAAAACTAAAAAAAGGCAAAAACTACAAAAAAACTAAAAACTAATAAAAAAAGTAAAAAAGCTAAAAAACTAAAAAAACTAAAAAAACTAAAAAAAGGTAAAAAACTAAAAAAAATAAAAAATAAAAAAAAACTAAAAAAAGGAAAAAACTGAAAAATAAGCTAAAATAAAGGTAAAAACCAATAAAAAACTAAAAAGAAAAAAAGGAAAAAACTAAAAAAATTTTCATCTAAAAAACTAAAAAAACTAAAAAAGGTAAAAACTAAAAGAAGTAAAAAAGAAAAAAATAAATGACGACACTCAAAGAGAAAGCGACCAGGACAAAAGGAATGTTCGATTAGCAATCAACAAAGCACCGGGACACAGGGAGTATAAATGACGACCAGGACATAAGTAAAAAAAAAACTAACAAAACTAAAAAGAAGGTAAAAACTACAAAAAAACTAAAAAGAAAAAAAAACTAAAAACTAATAAAAAAACTAAAAAATCTAAAAATCTAAATAAACTAAAAAAGAAAAAAAAGGAAAAAAATAAAGGAGAAAAACAAAACTAAAAAACGAATGTATATACAGACCGGGACACCGGGATACAAATGACGACCGGGACAGAGGGAATATAAATGACGACCGGGACACAGGGACACAACTACAACGGGGACACCGGGGGAAACAGGGGGATATAAATGACGACCGGGACACCGGGACAGGGAATGGTCGATTAGCAATCACCATCAACAAAGCTCAAGGGCAATCATTAGAATCATGAGGTATAGATCTGAATACAGATTGTTTTCCCATGGACCATTATATGTTGCATGTTCAAGAGTCGGTAAACCTGACAATCTATTTATATGCAAAGACAATGGGACAGCAAAGAATGTTGTATATTCGCAGGTTTTACGTAGTTAAAACCATATATATATATATATATATATATATATATATATATATATATATATATATATATATATATATATATATATATATCTATCTATATTCACAGGTGGGACATAGGGACACAACTACAATGGCGCGTAACTATTATGGCGCGTAACGACTTACGCGCGCGGGGGGGCTTGGGGGGGGGCGCGAAGCGCCCCCACCAACTAGGTGTTGGGGTGGCGCGAAGCGCCACCCCAACAGCTAGTATATATATATATATATATATATATATATATATATATATATACATATATATATATATATATATATATATATATATATATATATATATAAATATATATATATTTTCTTTTTAGTTTTTTTGTAGTTTTTACCTTTTTTAGTTTTTTCTTCTTTTGTATTAATGCTAAAACCAAGGTTCAAACCTGGAGCCTCTCGGACCTAGAACCTGAAACATAACGCTTTACCAACTCAGCTACTTCGGCTGAATACATTCGTTTTGGAGCAGCTTCCTCGGGTGTTGCCATTGTAGGTTCTTCAGTCATTTTACAATTAGAAATTTCTCTTTCAACGGTCTTCTTACAATTAAAAATTTGTCTTTGAACGATATTCTTAAATACCTGTGTCCTGGTCGTCATTTATATTCCCTGAGTCCCGGTCGTCATTTGTGTCCCGGTATCCCAGTCTGTAATTTCTCTTTGAGTGTCCCGGTCGTTATTTATATTCCCTCTGTCCCGGTCGTCATTGTGTCTCGGTCTGTAATTTCTCTTTGAGTGTTTTTTCTTTTTAGTATTTTTTTAGTTTTTTACATTTTTTCTTTTTCAGTTTTCTTTTTCTTCTTTATTTTTCAGCGTGTCCTGGTCGTCATTTATATTCCCTGTGTCCCGGTCGTCATGTTTTTTACATTTTTTCTTTTTTCAGTTTTCTTTTTCTTCTTTATTTTTCAGCTTCACTATGAAATACATATCGCCGAACCTTCGTTTTTTTAACTAAAATCTGGTAGGCATTGATGACCTTATCCAAGTCAAAATCCCAAACCCAATCATCATCGCTATCATTTTCAGTTTTGATATGTTTTGACTCTCGCTGTCCAGGTGGATCTAACTGCGCGGTTTTACGTTCTTTAGCCTCAAGCCTGTTTCCTTGCTGTTCTTTTGATTCCTCGGCACGCTTTCTTTTCTGACTTTCTCTATCAGCAGCAAGTTTTTTGGCATAGACTCTTTGAGCATCTTCATCGGCTTTTGCCATGGTAAGTTCATCAGTCATTGTAAACTTAAACATTAATAAATTTCTACGTGAACATATGTCTTAAATATCTTGAATGACGTCACCGTCAAAGCAAAAATGACGACAACTAATTTCATGACGTCAGCCGACACAGAAACATGACGTCACCTGATCCACAGACGGACAGACAACTTATCTATTATATATAAAAATAGTTGTCTGTGTGTGGATCTGTGGATCAGGTGACGTCATGTTTGTTCGCATATGACGTCTGAATTATTTCACACTAATACAAAAGAAGAAAAAAACTAAAAAAGGTAAAACTACAAAAAAAAACTAAAAGAAAAAAAAACTAAAAAAGCTAAAAAACTAAAAAAACTAAAAAAAGGTAAAAATCTAATAACTAAAAAAAAACTGAAAAAAATAAAAAAAGGCAAAAACTACAAAAAAAATAAAAACTAATAAAAAACTAAAAAAGCTAAAAAACTAAAAAACTAAAAAAAAAATAAAAAAAAAATAAAAAAAGGTAAAAAAAAAACTAAAAAAACTAAAAACTAAAAAGAAAAAAACTAAAAAAAAGGAAAAAACTGAAAAATAAAAGAGAAAAAGAAAACTAAAAAAATATGAATAAATATATATAAAAATAAGTTGTTTGTGGGTTATGTCTGTCTGTCTGTCCTGTCGAGTGACGTCGTGTTTGTCCGCATATGACGTCTGAATTATTTCACACTAATACACAAGAAGAAAAAAAACTAAAAAGGTAAAAACTACAAAAAAAAACTAAAAAGAAAAAAAACTAAAAAAGCTAAAAAACTAAAAAAAGCTAAAAAAAGGTAAAAAACTAAAAACTAAAAAAAAACTGAAAAAACTAAAAAAAAGTAAAAACTAAAAAAAAATAAAAACTAATAAAAAAACTTAAAAAGCTAAAAACTAAAAAAAACTAAAAAAACTAAAAAAAGGTAAAAAACAAAAAAAAACCTAAAAACTAAAAAAGAAAAAACTAAAAAAAAGGAAAAAACTGAAAAATAAGAGAAGTTCGCATATGACGTCTGAATTATTTCACACTAATACAAAAGAAGAAAAAACTAAAAAAGGTAAAAACTACAAAAAAAACTAAAAAGAAAAAAAACTAAAAAGCTAAAAAAACTAAAAAAAACTAAAAAAAAGGTAAAAATCTTATAACTAAAAAAAACTGAAAAAAATAAAAAAAGGCAAAAACTACAAAAAAAATAAAAACTAATAAAAAAACTAAAAAAGCTAAAAAACTAAAAAAAACTAAAAAAAAACTAAAAAAAGGTAAAAAACTAAAAAAACTAAAACTAAAAAAGAAAAAAACTAAAAAAAGGAAAAAACTGAAAAATAAAGAGAAAAAGAAAAATAAAAAATATGAATAAATATATATAAAAATAAGTGTTTGTGGGTTATGTCTGTCTGTCTGTCTGTCGAGTGACGTCGTGTTTGTCCGCATATGACGTCTGAATTTATTTCACACTAATACAAAGAAAGAAAAAAAACTAAAAAAGGTAAAAACTACAAAAAAAAAACTAAACAGAAAAAAAACTAAAAAGCTAAAAAACTAAAAAAAAACTAAAAAAAGGTAAAAAACTAAAAACTAAAAAAAAACTGAAAAAACTAAAAAAAGGCAAAAACTAAAAAAAAAACTAAAAACTAATAAAAAAACTAAAAAAGCTAAAAAACTAAAAAAAACTAAAAAAAGGTAAAAAACAAAAAAAAACTAAAAACTAAAAAAGAAAAAACTAAAAAAAAGGAAAAAACTGAAAAAAGAGAAAAAGTAAACTAAAAAAATATTAATAAATATAAAAAATATAAATATAAATATAATATAAATTAGCAATCAACAAAGCACCGAGACACAAATGACGACCGGGACACAGGGAGTATAAATGACGACCAGGACATAAGTAAAAAAAAAAACTAAAAAAATGGTAAAAACTACAAAAAAACTAAAAACTAATAAAAAAACTAAAAAATCTAAAAATCTAAATAAACTAAAAAAGAAAAAAAAGAAAAAAGGAAAAAAATAAAGGAGAAAAACAAAACTAAACAAGAGCTAAGAGCTCATATGGCACTTGTGACGAGGTCGGAAGAGCCGAGAGCTCATATGGTACGAGGTCGGAAGAGCAAGAGCTCATTTGGACGAGGTCGGAAGAGCCGAGAGCTCATATGGTACGAGGTCGGAAGAGCCAAGAGCCAAGAGCTCATTTGGCACTTGTGAGAAGGTCAGAACCTAAAGTTAAACTTTATAGCACAAGATCCTTCTAAATATCAAATTTCATTAAGATCTGGTCACCCTTTCGTAAGTTACAAAATACCTCAATTTTCAAAATTACCTCCCCCCTCCCCAATTCCACCAAAGAGAGCAGATCCGGTCCAGTTATGTCAGTCACGTATCTTAGACAGGTTTCTATTCTTCCCATCCAGTTTCATCCTGATCTCACCGCTTTAAGTATTTTCTAAGATTTCCGTCCCCCCAACTGCCCCCCCCCCAATTACGTTTGATCCGGTTGAGATTTAAAATAAGATATCAGAGTTACGAGGGTCCTTCTAAATATGAAGTTTCATGAAGATCCGATCACTCCTTCGTAAGTTAAAAATACGTTATTTTTCTTATTTTTCAGAATTACCCCCCCCCCCCCGCAATTGAGCGGATCCGTTCCAATTATGTAAATTACGTATGCAAGACTTTTGCTTATTTTTCCAACCAAGTTTCATCCCAATCCCTCCAATCTAAGCGTTTCCCATCATTTTAGGTCTCCCCACCCCAAACTTCCCCCAATGTCACCAGATCCGGTCAGGATTTAAAATAAGAGCTTTGAGCCACGATATCCTTCTAAAAATCAAATTTCATGGAGATCCAATCACCTGTTCGTAAGTTAAAAATACCTCATTTTTTCAAATTTTTCAGGATTAACCCCCCCCCCCCCAACTACCCAAAAGAGAGCGGATCCGTTCCGTTTATGTCAATCATCTATCTAGGACTTGTGTTTATTTTTCCCACCATGTTTCATCCCGATCCCTCCACTCTAAGTGTTTTCCAAGTTTTAGGTTTCCCCCCTCCCAACTCCCCGCCCCCATCACCAGATCCGGTCGGGATTTAAAATAAGAGCTCTAAGACACGATATCCTTCTAAACATCAAATTTCATTGAGATCCGATCACCCGTTCGTAAGTTGAAATACCTCATTTTTCTAATTTTTAAGACTTACTCCCCCCCCTCCCAACTACCCCAAAGAGAGCAATAAGTTCCGATTATGTCAATCATGTATCTGGGACTTGCGCTTATTTTTTCCATCAAGGTTCATCCCGATCCCTCTACTCTAAGTGTTTTCCAAGATTTTAGGTTTCCCCCCTCCAACTCCCCCAATGTCATCAGACCCAGTCGGGATTTAAAATAAGAGCTCTGAGACACAATATCATTCCAAACATCAAATTTCATTAAGATCCAATCACCCGCTCATAAGTTAAAAATACTTCATTTTTTCTATTTTTCCGAATTAACCGGCCACTACTTCCCCCCCCCCAGATGGTCAAATTGGGGGGAAAACGACTATTTCTAATTTAATCTGGTCCGGTCCCTGATACGCTTGCCAAATTTCATCGTCCTAGCTTACCTGGAAGTGCCTAAAGTAGCAGAACCGGGACTTTAGGTTTTCTCCCTCCAACTCCCCCCAATGTCATCAGATCCGGTCGCGATTTAAAATAAAAGCTCTAAGACACAATATCATTCCAAACATTAAATTTCATTAAGATCCAAATACCCGCTGATAAGTTAAAAATACTTCATTTTTTCTATTTTTTGCGAATTAACCGGGCCCCCACTCCCCCCCAGATGGTCAAATCGGGAAGAAACGACTATTTCTAATTTAATCTGGTCCGGTCCCTGATACGCTTGCCAAATTTTCATCGTCCAGCTTACCCTGGAAGTGCCTAAAGTAGCAAAACCGGGACGACCGACAGACCGACAGACAGACAGACCGACAGACAGACCGACAGAATTGGCGACTGCTATATGTCACTTGGTTAATACCAAGTGCCATAAAAACGAATGTATATACAGACCGGGACACCGGGATACAAATGACGACCGGGACACAGGGAATATAAATGACGACCGGGACACAGGGACACAACTACAATGGGGACGCCGGGGGGCACAGGGGGATATAAATGACGACAGGGACACCGGGACACAAGGAATATAAATGACGCCCGGGACACTCAAAGAGAAATCACAGACTGGAACACCGGGACACAAATGACGACCGGGACACAGGGAATATAAATGACGACCGGACACAGGGACATAACTACAAAGGGGACGCCGGGGGTGCACAGGGGGATATATAAATGACGATGGCGACTCAGGGAATGGTCGATTAGCAATCATCATCAACAAAGCTCAAGGGCAATCATTAGAATCATGAGGTATAGATCTGAATACGGATTGTTTTCCCCATGGACCATTATATGTTGCATGTTCAAGAGTCGGTAAACCTGACAATCTATTTATATGCACAGACAATGGGACAGCAAAGAATGTTGTATATTCGCAAGTTTTACGTAGTTAAAAACATATATATATATATATATATATATATATATATATATATATATATATATATATAAATATATATATATATATATATATATATATATATATATATATATATATATATATCTATATTCACAGGTGGGACATAGGGACACAACTACAATGGCGCGTAACTAATATGGCGCGTAACGACTTACGCGCGCGGGGGGGCTTGGGGGGGGCGCGAAGCGCCCCCACCAACTAGGTGTTGGGGTGGCGCGAAGCGCCACCCCAACAGCTAGTTTTTATATATATAGATAGATAGATTCATTCGTATTATGATTCTAGCGACTCTCACGTGGCATGACAGGTGATGAGTTTTCCTAGAATTACGACGGATAAATGTCTAATCTTGTTTACTAATTTGGCAATTTAAATAATATGTACTGCCTCTTATCATCATAAAATAGAAAGAAAAATAATCCGTTTGTTAAGTGTTCCATAGTATAGTAAGGGAAAAAAAGTACGAAGAACAGTGAAAATGAAATTGGATTATTTGAATTGATTAAAGAAAAAAAGGCAAAGCCATATATATCTCAAACAATAAGAAGAAGAATTGGGGCTGAATTTTTAATGAAAAAGACCTCTAAGAACAGTTTTTCAGCCATTGTGCAGCTAAGCAGTTGTGCAGTTTAGTAATAACGGGACCAAATTGAAAAAACAGGAAAAAACTTTGGTGGAAAATCCGCAAAAATATAAGCAAAACATATACTAAACAGCTTAAGAATGTGTAGCTCTTCTTTTAAGCCTAAGTTGTGAAGATGAAAAGGTGGGAATCAAAAGACTTAATATTCAAATTTTAACGGATGAAGAGCGTTGTCAGTCCTAAGTTAGTTTTGCCTCTTTATTTTCATGGTCTAACGTGGCAACATTGATGAAAATGTGGTACTGCCCTATTAAATTATTAATGTTGAAACAGCCAAAACAAAAATCTTGGAAAATCATGCTTTTCAGGTATGAGCATGCATAAGATGGGTTTAGGGGCGCAAAAAATGTTTTTATTTTGATGTCCTTGGTACTTTGAACTAAGATTTAGACTGATTCCTAGATCTTTTGGTTTGTTATTCCGTCCAGGTAACTACCATCCAGAGAAATAAATTTAAAGGCACAGAAGAAAAAGTGCCACAAAACAGTAGTATGAAGCCAAGTCACATTAAAAAGTCATTAGTAATTTAGAAGAAACAGGGTTAAAAACTTAATTTCGGGATTTAGTGCAAAAATAAACTTCAAGGCAAGTGGCTCTCAGGTAGTTAATTATCAAAAACTTATCAAAAAGGATATTTTTTTTTATTATTAATCAGGGTGTCCTTCTTAACAGAACCGCAGAAGACTATCAGTATTATATCAGGAACTATAAGTGCATTTTTGGGCTCACTCATGTTGAATCCATTAACCATGTTTTGAATCCTGTTTTCCTTAAACTACTTAAAATTCAGACACTTCAAACTTAAATTATAGCAATTAATCATGGTACTTTGGATTAAAGCAAATAGAAAACGTTGAAGGTAGAAAAAATATAAGGCACGATTTTTATGACTTATGTAAGACCAAATCACGTTTATTTTTATGCTTAAGAGTTTTGTTAAATAGCATTAGTTGTATCCCTGGATACTTTTTAGAAGTTAGTTGATAGCACACATTTAATATACCCCCTCCAGGCCCAACCCCTTTGAAATAGTAAGGGAAAAATTTGAAACGGCAATTGTAAGATAATATTTTCAATGAAAATGAAAAGCCACTCGTTTCCTATTTCAGATAGATTTATATTTCTTCATTCACAAACAGAAATAAAATTTTTACTATTTACAAACGCTGTACTTCTCAAAAAACTAACAATTTTACTGGCGTGCAGCCTAAGATACAAACCAGTTTAATCAATTCTAATGCAATACTAAGAAAAAAAAACAGAATTTTTCAACAATATCATTTCCATATCACACCGATACCACAATCCCCTTAACATCAACTCCCTGCCGACCCATTACCGTTCCTCAATGCTACTCCACCTCCCTTCACCCTGTATCATACCAAACAATCGTCCGAATCAGCCTTTAAATAGCATTCTACCCCCTCCTTCCTACCTGTAAAAATCAAATTACCCATCTTTTAATAAACACTCCTTTACTAATGGTAAAAGTCAATAAACAGTTAACAGTTGTTTGTTAATTTAGATAGTTTGACCGAGAACGTTTTTAACTTGAATTAATGCTCCTGCAGGTGGTCCAGTGTAGAGAGACACGTGACTCTTCCCCTCCAATCGGAACGGTCTTATGCAAGCATGACAGCTTCTTTCTGATCAGTACCGATCACTGAGAGGTACTGGGTATGGGTAAGGCTGTCCCTCCATCTGGGGTCTTCTGCAGGGGTACTTGCAGTCATGCGTAGGAGAATCAAAACTGAATGGTGTTCGGGCGGGTGTTTCTGCTGGCGAACGGACCAAGTGACCAAACCACCGCAGGGTTTGTGCAGCGAGCTGATGAGAGTTGGGGGTCTGGTCTGTGAGTGCCAGTAGTCGGGTGTCCGAGACAAAGTCGTACAACCTGATCCGTTCAATACGTCTCAAGAACTTTGTTTAGGTCCCGACTATGGTATCACGAACAGAAGCAGCAGCCAGTTGGGTCTCAGCGCCGTAGAGGACTTGGATTACCATAGAAATGTTTTTAAGCTGGACGGAAATTAAAGACCAAAGAATGTAGACTGGATATTTCACCAAGAGAAAACGATTTAGCCTAAATTAAATGCAAGGGAATTATCCTTTAATCTATTAAACTGAAGTCACCTTATGCAATCCCTACAATTAGAAAATGTGTTACCTTCCGTAAGAAAATCTTCTATCCTTATCATGGTCTCCAAAAGTATCCCAAAGACGAAGAGATACATTCACTCCATCCACTTCTTCCCACGACCGTTCCAACACCTTAAAAACAAATAAATAGGCATTTAAAGGGAGCCTTTGGAAAGATTATTATTGTGGACTATTATTGTGTGCAAGCTCGTATTCAGGGGAAAGGTTAAGGGGTTTCAATCCCCCCTTCCGAAATAATGTTCCCGATTCGTTAAAACGTTATGCATAAAAATACAATTTTGATGCGTTTTTAATTTTTTACCCCTGATTGTATGTGTATTTCACTAGTGTTAAGTCTTATCTTATTTAAAATAGCACAGCAACAGTTGTCACCTATTTTATTAGGCTTCATCCCCTTTCCAAAATTTTAAAATGAGAACAAGAAAATTTGATAAGGCAGGCGATTGATTACCCTATCCCTTCTTTTTAATAAGCTTTTCTAAAGTGACCTCTGCAAAAGACAGTAATGTTAAGGTCAATACTATCCAACTATCATTTGTAGTAGACAATATATGCTTCGTCTACATTTTAGTCTAGTGGCCCAAGCCACACCACCGTCAAATCTGTAGAAAAACGGCCAAAATTGATAAATGACATGTAGTTTTGTTTGATTTGGACGTGTACAGCAGAAGTTCAAAACTAAAATGGCAAATTGGTTTGAAAAACTTGCATCATCACTAACTTGTTCCCGACCACTATCTACTATTACTTTACCTTTCTATTTTTGCCAGCTTTCTTTTGCCATCTTGCAGATAGAAAAACGCATGTTCCAATCTTAAATCTTTTTTAATATGAAAAAATCATGCTTAAATCCCTTCACCGATTAGTCATGAATTTTTACACTTGGATTTGAACGACATTGAAATCGACAAATACCGAAAGGGGTTCGTCTACTAATCTGTAATTTGTCTACCAAAAATAAATGTACCAGATTCGTCTTACACATAGGAAAACAGTTGTTCCAAGCTTCCATCTTTTCTAATATATAAATAAATATAATATAAATTAAAATATGAAAAAATAAAATGTAGATATAAAATCCATATTTAAAATATTAATATAATATAATGTAAATAAGAATATAAGAAAGTCCTGCCTTAAATCTTCACTCGTTTTAGTCGATCACAGATTTTACGCTTAAGAGTTGAACCGTGTTCAACTCGACAACTTACGAACAAGATACAAAACTGGCGTAGTAGTCGTTCGTTATTTTGATTTTATCCGTAAGTGAGGCAGTAGTTTGCCCTGGGCATAAATATCATCTTCGCAGGGTCAGTCTACACAGAAGCAATGTTAGAAAAAGAGCATTGGAAACTTATAAGAGTGGACACTGGCACTTGTGTAAAAAAATCTTCAACGTTGTTCAGCGTTTGATGGCTTTGTTTGACCCTAAACTGCTGCAAATTAGTGCTTTCAGATATTTTGGAACATCGTAGAGTGTAAAAAAAAGTAGAATCCTGTCACCATCTCAGTCATCTTAACCTGTCATGATTTTTTTCCAAGTCAACCCAGGCCTCCTCTGGGTGGACTAGATTGTAATTGTTGACAAACAAGAAAACTATTGATTATCACGTATTTTAAAATTTTACCTGTTGTCTTGCAATATCGTAAATTAATTATATCAATTATTTAATTATCTTGGAAATTTTCTACCTTTTTAATGACGTTGCCAGGCACCACACTCTTAGTGGCTGGCCAATTAGTTTTTAATTCTTACCTTCCCATGTTAAATCGTTAAAGATCCAATTCTTATAAATCTCATTCCCTTTGATATTATATACAAAACTACATCTGTCTGTGTCTGATACAAAATGGAGGGGGTGTAGTGTTGTAAAGGCATTATTAGGCCAAAATTACAACAGCTACGGATTTGAACAAAGCACAGGTAGGGGTGAACACAGGAGGAGATCTTAGGGGCGAGTTCACCCCTCAGAAGGTCAGAAGTTAAAATAATTTCAGGGATGGAGGGCAAAAGTACCAATCAGGGAACAAAAGATTGCTTCGTGCCCCACCCCTGTGTATAGGGGGACTCTTCAATTACCAGAGGAATCCTTTAAGAAATACCGTTCTGGACAAATTGTTGGTACCCTCATTGGTTTAAAGTTTTGTAACAAAAAGCCAATCAAGTTCAGTCGAAAGGAGATTTTATATCTAATAAATGCACAGTATAACTCGTATAGATTTATTAAACTTGAGTTACGAATGTTTTAAAGATAATTGACAAAGAGATTTTTTCATGATTGGTTAAAAAATAACGACACACAGAAGGCCATATGTAAACAAAGCATGTGTGTCCCTTTGGCATTTTGAACAGAAAATCTTCTAGCAGTCTGTGCCTTCAGCTAGAAATTTAAAGCGCAAATGTTACAAGCCATAATATTAAATGAATTAGATTAATTAAAGTAACACAGTTAGTACAGAGACCTCTTAGAGCATTCTTATAATCCCTTAAAGCGAATTAAATAAAAAATAGTTTTTTTAACTGAAAGTAAGGAGCAACATTAAACTTAGAGCGAACAGAAATTACTCCGTGTATGAAAGGGGCTGTTCCGTTCTCAACACCCCGCTATTTACACTAAAGTTTGACTCTTTCTCTCAATCCAACTTTATTAAACAGTAGAAAACTTTAGCGTAAAGAGCGGGGCGTTGAGAAGGGAACAGCCCCTTTCATACACGGAGTAATTTCTGTTCGTTTTAAGTTTTAATGCTACTCCTTCTTTCAATTGAAAAAACTTTTTCATGTTTATTTTTTCATTGTCTTTTTTTAAAGTTATGCTATAAAATCCTGCACCTTTTTCATTGAATTTCTCTTCCCCCATGACATATTCCTCCAAGGAAAGATCCTCCCACATAGCCCCCTCCCCTCAACCTCACCCTTCAAACCAAAAAAATCCCCCTGAAAACGTTTGTACACTTCCCAATAACCATTACTGTATGTAAACACTGGTCAAAGTTTGTAACTTGCAGCCCCTCCCCAAGGAACTGTGGGGGAGTAAGTCATCCCCAAAGACACAGTTATTATGGTTTTCGACTATGCGGAACAAAATGGATATCTCAAAATTTTGACCCGTTGACTTTGGGAAAAAAATGAGCGTGAGAGGGGTCCTAGGTGCCCACAAATTTTTTGGTCACTTAAAAAGGGCACTAGAACTTTTCATTTCCGTTAGAATTAGCCCTCTTGCGACATTCTAGGACCACTTGGTCGATACGATAAAACGGAATTTATTGATGGGTGGGAGACTGCAAAGAGTAGGTTGCTTAAGTGAAAAATCGTACAAACTTTTGTGGTTAATCCAAGAGGAAATATAATATCATTTGTTCGTCAGATTCTTGGAAAACATGAAAAAAGTTTGGTTTAATAAAGTATTTCGTAATCTTTTTCCAATGCCATTTCGGGCCAAAACTTTTTTTTTGCACAGAAAAAGATGCTGGAGTGATGGCGTAACAGGGAGTATATCCTTTTTTATTTAAGAAAGATCGCGTTTTGTGCCGATAAGATTTTATCCAAATCCAATTACTTCTTCGTAGCGTTTCCCGTGGTGTTTATCAAATCAAACAGATTTTCAAATAAGAATTCTTAAAAATATAAAAACTACAACAAACTTGACTATCAACCTTTCTTTAATTCACGGTATTTAAATTTAACTTTGAGGTCACCTCATCGCGGATGGGGCGTGCGTCACGACCTAGTAAAGAACGAGGTCTATCCCCATAGCAACCGAAAACTTAAAAACACGATATGAAGAGTGTCCAAATGGAAGCTGCTTGGGAAGTGGGAGTCATTATTTCGATTAATCCTGAGTTTAATACGATGGCAAATTTATTTGAATTTCAAAAAATAACCTGAAACCACCACAACAATGGTGTCAAGTTAAATTGAAAATTGCACCATTGGAATCGCCCTAGCCGAAAACCAATAGTAGAATTATAGTCCTCAATTTTGGACAACAAGGAAAATCACTTTCTTATATAAAGCCTCATCTGGAATAACCTGTTCCCTAGTATCTACATAATCAGGGAGGGTTGAATAAGTGAAAAAGATCCTTCCAGGTCATGTGGAAAAGATTTGTGAACAAGGACGTATACAGGATTTTTATTTGAGGGGGGGGGTGTTTTTCGGGTTATAGTCAAGCTTTTAAAAACACAAAAATATGTAAACTATGTGAAAAAATATAGGAAATGGTGAGGAAATCATGCATAATTCTAATATTTTGATGAAAATCAAGGATTCAAATAAATCCATAGTTCAGTTCTTTGTAGCAAATTTGAGTGACATAGCACCCATACTAAGGTGCATATTATTATCAAGTCAAGCTAATAGCACTAGGCGGAAAATTGTCGCATATAGCTTAATAAGTTGTCAAATGGATTTAGAATTTTAAAAAAAAAATTCAAAAAATTAGGATTGTTCTAATAATCCAAGCGTTACTTTTTTATTCTTTGCACTGCAAAGCTCGAGTTGAAATTCTTAGAATTCCTATTAGAAAGCTCGAGATTCCAGGGAGAGTGCATATAGAAGAAAACGGATTAAACCAATCAAGGAAACATCTCGAATTATCTCAGTCGAAGATATGTTCTGAAACGTGAGCCCTTCGAAATAGTGTAAAATATGGTGTATGTCTTCACGGAGATTTGTCAAATAGCCCCGACGGTTATTTGTCAATAACCGTCCCCGCGTTCAATAGCGCGTATAATAATTAATTGTCGTTATTTTTGGCGTTTAATAGGGAATGATAATTACTGGGTTTGTGTCCCAAAGCATTATTAAAACCTATTGCAATTATTATTTTTGATATTCAAAAGCTGTAATAGCTTAAATAATTCGGGAACATCTTGTTTTGCTCACTTATTAGTTATTGGTTAGTTTGTTTTTTACATGTCTAATTCTTATTTCAGTATGAAGATTATGCAAAGATTGTACTTACATTACAAGTTATAAATCTCTAAAACAAGAGAATTAAAAACCAAAATCCATAATTCTTTTAAAAATAAAACCTTTGCTCTTTTTTTATCCCTTGTGGTGTATTCACTTTATCTCAGGTATTAGGTACTGGTTATATCTAGCACTTCTTCTATTTATATATATATATATATATATATATTAACCGGCAGAGTTTGATGCCTGCACGCTACTTTAACTCAAGTGAATTCTCCAGATTCTGTTTAAACCGGTTACAAAGCCCAATAAACTACAATCCTTCCTTATATTAAATTTAAAAAAAACTAGTTTCTTTTAACTGAAAGTAAGGAGCGACATTCCTCTCCGAAATCCCTCGCTCTTTACGCTAAAGCGTTGAATTGTTTTAAAAAGTAGAATTGTGGCAAAGAGTCAAACTTTAGCGTAAAGAGCGAGGGATTGCGGAGGGGACAACCCATTTCATATACGGAGTAATTTCTGTTCGTTTTAAGTTTTAATGTCGCTCCTTACTTTCAGTTAAAAAAACTAGTTTTTTTTTATTTAATTTCTGAACGTTTTTGAATTAATGCATGTTTGATTTTGGCTCTCCGCACATAAATTATTAAATGAAATTTGTATATTAATTCTTTTTTTTTGGCTAAATGGCTTTCTCTTAGTTTTGATCAGACGGTTTTGAGAAATAAGGGGTGGGGAAGGAGGCCTAGTTGCCCTCCAATTTTTCGGTTACTTAAAAAGGCAACTAGAACTTTTAATTTTTAACGAACGTTTTTATTAGTAAAAATATGCGTAACTTAAGAATTAACTTACGTAACAAACTTTTATATTCTTATATTTTTATTATGTATACGAGGGGGTTTGTACCCTCGTTAATGCCTCGCTCTTTACACTAAATCATAAGTTTTGTCCCAATTCTTTAAGAATGACCCCTGAATCAAAAAGGCCGTAGAATAAATAGTTGAAATTACTAAAGTACTTTAGCATAAAGAGTGAGGTATTTATCTCCTCCTAAATACCTCGCTCTTTATGCTAAAGTATTTTTAGAACCCTTCATATGCGTAATAATCTCTGTTCGTTTTAAGTTTCAATGCTACTCCTTACTTTCAATTGAAAAAACGTTTTCATGTTTATTTTTTCATTGTTTTTTTTTTATAGTAATGCTAGAAAATCCTGCGCCCTTTTCATTGAATTTTTCTTCCCCCATAAGATATTCCTCCAAGGAAAGATCCTCCCACATAGTCCCCTCCCCTCAAACCTACCCCCAAACCAAAAAAATCCCCCTGAAAACGTCTGTACACTTCCCACTAACCATTACTATATGTAAACACTGGTCAAAGTTTGTAACTTGCAGCCCATTTCCCAGGGATTGTGGGGGAGTAAGTCATTCCCAAAGACATAGTTATTATTATTTTCGACTATGCGGAACTAAATGGCTAACTCAAAATTTTGATCCGTTGACTTTGGGGAAAAAATGAGCGTGGGAGGGGGCCTAGGTGCCCTCCAATTTTTCTGGTCACTTAAAAAGGGCACTAGAACTTTTCATTTCCGTTAAAATGAGCCCTCTTGCGACACTCTAGGACCACTTGGTCGATACGATGACCCCTGGGGAAAAAAACAACAACAAACAAACAAACAAATAAATAAACACGCGCCCGTGATTTGTCTTCAGGCAAAAAATACAAAATGCAACATTTTTGTAGATAGGAGTTAAAAATTTTTGCTATAGGGTTCCCTGATACGCCGAATCCGATGGTGTGATTTTCGTTAAGATTCTATTACTTTTAGGGGATGTGTCTCCCTATTTTCCAAAATAAGGCAAATTTTCTCAGGCTCGTGACTTTTGATGACAAAGACTAAATTTTATGAAACTTATATATTTAGAATCAGCATAAAAATTCCATTCTTTTGATGTATCTTTTAGCATCAACATTCCGGTTTTTAGAGTTTCGTTTACTATTGAGCCGGGTCGCTCCTTACTACAGTTCGTTACCACGAACTGTTTGAAAATTCTTTGTGAATTGATCTATAAGGATAAGCTTTAGAATCTTTTTTATTAGTTTCAAAGGTCCTGTGGGATTGCAAAATTTACCGAACTGGTTAATTTAGGTATATTTGTCCAAAATTCAGCGATTTTTTTATAGACAGGGTTCGGGCTTTCCCCTTTTATTACTGCATAAATACAATATTTTTTCTAAGGTTTTTGTGCGAATTTTGCTTTTCAACTGCATAGTCTCGCGTCCTTTGAAAAAGTTGCCACCCATTGCCACTCATCTAATTCCATCCTTAAGAAAAGCCTGTTAAAGTATGCTTAAGAAAAAAAGGAGGAAAAATACAAATAAGAGAAAAAGGGGTTTTGTATATTTTACAGATGGTGATCTGCATGTTGCGCAAAGCACAGCACAAGCTAAAATTTTGGTATCTGGCACATTTTTTCCTTTTTTTTCAACCTTTTTTTATATAAATCAAAGTTCTATTACTGGTTGCGTGATCGCAATCATGTTCCTCTGCTTATAAGTAATTAATATCAGACATTGCGCAATTTTAACCATTCGAATTTCTATAAAAAGGACAGTCAGACTGCCTTGTTCTTTTTTCATTTCTTTTTTACGGATCCGCAAACAGGACTTGTAAATGGTCACGTAATACAAAAAGAACAGAATGCAAGTCAATGAAATTTCATTTAAGACTGCTCGTGATATTCCTACATGACATACCTAATTTAATTTCAACTTTCTTGTTACTTTCAACTGTGTGAGTGATTTAGCTGCCAAAGCAATTGGCTGCGAAATAATTAACTCTTTCAAACAGTTCGTGGTAACGAACTGTAGTAAGGAGCGATCCGGCTCAATAGTAACCAAAGCTCAAAGAAATGGAATTTTGGTACCAATGACTACATCAAAAGAATCGCATTTTAATGCTTATTTTAAATATATAAGTTTCATCAAGTTTAGTCTTACCCATCAAAAGTTACGAGCCTGAGAAAATTTGCGTTATTTTAGAAAATAGGGGGAAACACCCCCTAAAAGCCACAGAATCTTAACGAAAATCACACCATCAGATTCAGCGTATCAGAGAACCCTACTGAAGAAGTTTCAAGCTCCTATCTACAAAAATGTGGAATTTTATATTTTTTGCCAGAAGGCAGATCACGGATGCGTGTTTATTGTTTGTTTGTTTTTTTTTTTTTTTTTTTTGTTTTTTTTTTCCCCAGGGATGATCGTATCGACCCAGTTGTCCAAGAACGATGCGAGAGGGCTCATTCTAAGGGAAATGAAAAGTTCTAGTGCCCTTTTTAAGTGACCAAAAAAATTGGAGGGCACCTAGGCCTCTTCCCACGCTAATTATTTTCCCAAAGTCAACGGATCAAAATTCTGGGTCAAGAGTTTGACTCTTTGCCACAATTCTACTTTTTAAAACAATTAAAAGCTTTAGCGTAAAGAGCGAAGGATAGCGGAGGGGACAACCCATTTCATATACGGAGTAATTTCTGTTCGTTTTAAGTTTTAATGTCGCACCTTACTTTCAGCTAAAAAAATTAGTTTTTTTTATTTAATTTCTGAACGTTTTTGAATTAATGCATGTTTGGTTTTGGCTCTCCGCACATAAATTATTAAAATGAAATTTGTATATTAATTCTTTTTTGGCTAAATGGCTTTCTCTTAGTTTTGATCAGACGATTTTGAGAAATAAGGGGTGGAGAAGGAGGCCTAGTTGCCCTCCAATTTTTCGGTTACTTAAAAAGGCAACTAGAACTTTTAATTTTTAACGAACGTTTTTATTAGTAAAAAATATGCGTAACTTAAGAATTAACTTACGCAACAAACTTTCATAACCTTATATTTTTATTATGTATATGAGGGGGTTTGTACCCTCGTTAATACCTCGCTCTTTACACTAAATCGTAAGTTTTGTCCCAATTCTTCAAGAATGACCCCTGCCATTTTATTCAGCGTAGTCGAAAAACCTTATAACTATGTCTTTATGGACGACTTACTCCCCCACAGTCCCCGTGGGAGGTGTTACAAGTTCAAAACTTTGGCCAGTGCTTACATATAGTAATGGTTATTGGGAAGTGTACAGGCGTTTTCAGGAGGATTTTTTGGTTGGAGGCAGGGGTTGAGAAGAGGGGGATATACTGGGGGTACTTTCCATCGAGGAATTTGTCATGGGGGAAGAAAATTTCCATGAAGGGAGCGCAGGATTTACCACCATTACTTAAAAAAAAACAATGAAAAAATAAATATGAAAGTTTTTCTCAGCTGGAAGTAAGCAGCAGCATTAAAACTTAAAACGAACAGAAAATATTACCCATACAAGGGGCTCACCTCCTCCTAATACCTCGCTCTTTACGCTAAAGTATTTTTAGTAATTTCAACTATTTATTCTGCGGCTTTTGTGATTCAGGGGTCATTCTTAATGAATTGGGACAAAATTTAAGCTTTAGTGTAAAGAGTGAGGTACTGACGAGGGGGCGAGTCCCCTCATATCTGTAATAAAAACATGAGAATACAAAAGTTCTTTACGTAAGCTAATTTATAAGTTACGTATATCTTTTGCTTATAAAAAGATTCGTAAAAAATTAAAAGTTCTAGTTGCCTTTTTAATTAACCGAAAATCGGAGGGCAACTAGGTTTCCTCCCCCGCTCTTTTTTTTCTCAAAATCATTCGAGCAAAGTTATAAGAAAGCCATTTAGCCAAAAAAAAAAATATACAAATTTCGTTTTAATTATTCCTCTGCGGAGAGCCAAAATCAAAACATGCATTGATTCAAAAACGTTCGGAAATTAATTTAAAAAAAAACAAGTTTTTTAAATGAAAGTAAGGAGCGACATTAAAACTTAAAACGAACAGAAATTACTCCGTATATGAAAGGGGCTTTTCCTTCTCAACGCCCCGCTCTTTACGCTAAAGTATTTTACTATTTTAAAATGTAGAGTTAAGAGAAAGAGTCAAACTTTAGCGTAAAGAGCGGGGCGTTGAGAAGGAAAAGTCCTTCAACAATAAAAACATACGAATATAGAAGTTCGTTGCATAAATTAATTCGTAAGTTACGTATATTTTTTACCAATGAAAACGTTTGTAAAAAAATAAAAGTTCTAGTTGCTTTTTTAAGTAATCAAAAAATTGGAGGGCAACTAGGCCTCCTCCCTCGCTCCTTTTTTCTCAAAATCTTCCAATTAATTGCAATTAATTAATATGCAAATTTCGTTTCAATTATCTATGTGCGGAGAGCCAAGATCAAAACGTGCATTAATCCAAAAACGTCCAGAAATTAAATTTTCCGAAACAACAGATTCATTTATAATTTTATTTTATTTTCGACAAACTGACCGAAAATAAAACGACAAACTGACCGTCTCATAATAAAGGAAAGTTGCAATCCTTTTTCTGTTGCGCCTATCTATATGGGGATCGCTCATCAGCCGCATCAAGGAAAATAGGAGACTAACAAGACTGTAAACTCAACTCGGGCAGTGAAAAAGAAAGAGTTGACACCATCTTCTACTTCCTATTAAGATCCTAAGCTCGCCTATGCTTTTTAAATTTGTTTTCGGTACCACAATACTGTTTGCAACACTAGCATCATAGACATTTTACTTTAATAATTCGACTGGGTAAAGCTAGAGACCTACTATGCGGCATTAAAAGTTTTTTCTATCTAAATTTTATCGACAGTAAATTGACTAATTTTAACTAAATTTTTATCTTTTTATCTGTTCAACTTCTTAATCGCTTTGGGACTTGACGTACCAGCTCCTGACTCTTTAGTTACTAAAATATCTGCGAACAACACCTGTTTGTGTATAGGGAATCTAATATTCCCCTCCAACAAGTACTGTTAAAACACCACCGACAATTTAGGGGCCACATTCGCGAGTCGGTAGCTAAGCTGGTTTTGTCTTCTATTGGTATTTAGGATTAGCGAAAACTTCCTACCCTGGAGAGTGCAGATAGCACAGAAGCGGTAAGTGTCTTAGACTAGGGATGCTTAGTCCCGAATTCAATATAACCGAACGAATTTCTCTATATTCTTTATTTTGTAAATCTATTGTTTCAATAAATTAGTAGAAATTTTTAAAATATTGCAAAATCCTAACCAAGACGCAAAACATTAGCTGAGAAAAACAATTGCCCGACAAAAACTACGGCCGTGGAGTCTGTAAAATAAGTTGATTATGACAATGGATGCATTATAATATAATGCAAATTTTAGTAAACGTAAATTTTTTTAATGTAAATTTACATAAAAAGTAGTAGTTCTCAACTACTACTATTAATACTATTAAATTTGTATTTCTAGTGTGCTTGCAAAAATATCCTCTACGGCTTTATCTGATTTTTCAGATGTTTCTTATCTGGCTTATGCTGATGATTTGCTCCTAATTAGTCGGACTAAGACTGGTCGCTCCAAAATGGTATCTTCTGTTTCCAATGCTTTTTCGGGATTGGCCTTTCATTGAATAAAGAGAAGTTTGAGTTTTTATCTTTCCTTTCAGCTTCTTCATCTCCTCTTAATTGCGACCCTGTCTCTATTCAGTCTGTTGATTCTTTGCGGTGGTTGGACTTAAGCCTTACTAATAATCTTTCCAGTTTCCGTCAGGGCAATGTTTATGACATTTCTAAAAAGATACAATTTGGGTACGGGAAAACTGTTCCCAATCGAGGGAAATATAATAGACGATCGCTGGCAAAATTCTATTCTACATACTGCGATCAATCAGTCCTTTCTAAGGCAGAAATTTACCCCAACTTGAGAAACATTGATTTAAAAAGAATCCAGAGTAGTTATTTCAGGTACTTTAAGTTTCTCCTTTTCATTCTTCCTTAGACACGTAACCGGATTCTAATTGGTAAATATGGTGTAGCCTACCTGATATAACATTAAAGTTGGAAAAGCTACACAGGAAACTCTCAGGTACTGCTCTTGATGGGCTTTCTCCACATAATCATCTTGTAAAAAGTGTTTCTTCTTTTTTTTGTGAATTTATATTCTTGTTTGTGTTTAATGTTATTTTTTTCTCTCTCTAGTTCGTTTTTTAGGTGTGTGTGCGTTTATTTAATTTTTCTTGTGTTTATTTAATGTAAAAAAAATTCTATACTCATTATTTTTCGTTTTCGTATGTTTTGCATTTTTTGTCTGTGTTTCATTGTTTTTACTCCACATTTTAAAACTTTTATAGTGTTTTTGTGGGTAAAAAATAAATTGTTATTATTAGTGTAAACTGTGATATAAATTTGCACTGTGAATTTTGTAAATACAAATGTGTATTATATATTGTAATGAAAATTTGTAGTGCAAGTTTCTTAATTAAAATGTGAATTTGAATTGGTAGATTTTGTAAAAATATTCTTAAAAAAACAGAAATGACATAAAAATGTTGAGGGCAGGTTCTTCAGACTCTTCCAGGAATTCTACTTTTTTGTGTCTCCTTAATTGCTTGTAATGTTTATAATTGCTTATGGCTTATAGGCCCATTTATGATGAAAACTGCTGCACATGTGTTATGGTCACGTGGTTAAAGTGCGTAGCGACAATGCCAATTCCAAACGAGGGGTTTTCCCAAAATCTTTAACGGATCGCACGTCCTTCAAACTTGTGAAGCCGATTATAACCGTGAAATCTTTTTCACCAAAAGGAACTGATTAAGCTTAGGAACTGATTATGCATAAAATAACGTCATCACAATTTTCCTTTTTACAAAGATGAAAGTTTAAGGTTATAGATTAAAGTCGATTACAATAAATGACAAAAACAAGCCTTGTGCGCTGTAATTGATAAGAAATAAAAATGGATTATTTGCACATTCTTGTCGGCAGAAATATGAATCTTCAAAAGTGATATTTAACCAAACAAACAAGTCATTAAATCAAACATGGCTAATAGCCATTGGCTATGGGCCAATCTGAAAAAATCACGGGATGCAAAACTTATGAGTTTTGACAACCTGACAAATATAAAGTTAGTCAGCATTAGCTAACAGACTTGAGTTTTTCCGCTTTTCCAGTACAACACCTATTTCCCTGTCCATAGTTTCTTACAAAAGTGCAATTTGGGGAATGGACCACGACCCAAAAGAGGGGCCATGTGCCAGGGATATCCCCCTCCCTTAGGAAAATAAATTTCAGCGAACATAGAGTATATGAGCTATATTACAACTGTGAATGCCACGGCCCACGATTTAGCTACATACAATTTGTAATGCCTTCAGTCATATTTTTGACACATTAACTAGGAAATTTACGACCAGGTAAAAAAAACTAGAAGAGTCTGAAGATTAACAAGGTACGTGTCGGTTATTTCGAAGCACATTCAAGAATTACGCTTAGGTTACATCTCAGTTTCATAGTTACAAAAATAAGTGGCAATGCATTGGACTTGACAGAATGCTATGGACTTGTATAATTTGGGCTTTATATTTGCACATAGGGGTGAGGGTGGGGGTTAGGTTGGGTTAGGTTTCAATTATTTTGTTTCTAAAGTTTTATTTTATCGTCATATTTTGTTATACATTAGGATTAACCTAACTTCACTTCTTGGGTGTGTTCAAAAAAAATTCAACCTAACAAATTTTGTAGGTAATTTCCTTCAAAATCTCCTACTCCCTTACATCTTCGTCAACGACTCTTGAATTCTCAAATAACAGCCAATACAAAATAATTTCAAATAAATACGTATGGTATTCATGATGTACATATTATAAAATATATAATATATTATACTGAATACATAATATCTACAGAATAAAATACATAACAAAATATATATTATTTTGTATGTTTTATACAAATAAAATAGAAAAGATATATCGTCACTGCCACGCCTAAAGGTCGTATCTGACCCCTTCTTCAGATAATTAACAAACACCCATTCACACAGAGATTTTACTAATATCGAAATTTAGCAAGCCCTTAGTTCGAGAGTCAGTTAAAACCAAACCTGTTCACGATAGATTTAGCTCGAGTCGCGTTTTCAGACACCGCGGGTCTCAACACGGGTTGGACGCATGTAGTGCAACAAACGTTTTGAAAATGCGAGTTCTACCGCCAAAGAACATGGTTGGAACCCGCTCAGCTGAAAACGCCTTATGTTGGAATTGCATGGATGAATTCAAAATTGTATAATATGAGCTTTTAAACCGATGTGGATTTCAGTAGCCTTGAGGTTTAAGAAGAAAAGGAAATAAATTTAGAAGTACAAAAAAATTGTTCGTTTGTTATGCTTTAGATTTTCATTAATTTCTACAATTATTGCATTTCAACAGTATCTTAAAGAGATGCATAAATTGGTATTATTGTGAAAGATTGATTTTATGGATAGTTTTTAGCACAAAGACAAAGGCCACAAAAAATTACACAATAGATCCTAATGAACAAATTTTATTCACAGTAAACTCGGGTTTGTAGTTCAGCTTTAAATTTTAGCCCAATTACTGTGAACCCCGCGTTTGAACTTGGTTTGAACGTGTTTTAAGCAGGTTCCAAATTTAAGAAACATGGGTTTAAATACGATGGCTGAAAACAGTTGAAAACAGACTTGTGAAGAACCCAGACTTCTGAAAACGACGGGTGCAGAGCTGTGTATTAACCCGTGTTAGAACCTGGTGCCTGAAAATGCAGCTTATCATTCATAACTGGATTAAGCCAAGACTGAACAGCTATCGATTTGAACTTCTTTTTGATTAGAATGGAGACATTTTCGCAAAATCTCATCATCGGTATCAATTCTGAGCCCTGGAGTTCTGCCATAGCTGAGTTTGAATTCTGGGTCCCGTATTTCCACGCTGAGATCATACCCACTATGTCACTGTACGAGATTTTGAACTTTACTTAGTTTTTTCACAGAATTTTCTGATTGGCTAGTACCCGAAGCTTATCCAGATACGAGAAAAATTTGTTAACAAAAATAAATGGATCCTGTAGTGGAACAGGATCAGCTGTAGCGGGATCCTGTAGTGGAACAGGATCAGCTGTAGCGGGATCCTGTAGTGGAACAGGATCAGCTGTAGCGGGATCCTGTAGTGGAACAGGATCCCAAGCTCAGCTGCAGCAACACACCGCAGGGCTCGGAATCAGTATTGAGATTAAGCGAAAGTGTCTCTATACTAATCCAAACAAGAAGAAGATAAATAATAAATGGAACAGTGACAATAAATATAAGTTCGAATATGGATGAATCCTTTTATTAGACAGTGATAATAACATTCACAAAATATAATCAATATTATATTACATGTACAATGACCGTCATCAGCGGATTTTTTTTTCTTTTCCTCGCACCCCGATTTCAGCTTATTCCTAGAAAGTGGTAAGGGTTTAATTTCTGCGGTTTTTAAGGAAAGTGTAAGCCTTAGGCCGGATAGATAAATATGACTTTGCATTTTGGAAAGCTTCGTAGAACTCTTGCCTGGGGCCAAAAGGGATGGTTTTTGCTTGTCCTTGAGCCAGAGCCTATAGTGTGTGAAGTGAAGTGGAGTTTTAAAGCCTATGTGAGAGAGAACTATCTGAAGTTATGCAGTCAAGCTTTCGTTTCATCAAACCATGTTTCTGTTATCGAGTGGAAAGCTCCGTTCTAGGAGGCAAACAGGCAGGCAACAGTTTCGAACTGAAGATGGAATAAAATGTATAAGTGTTAAATATATGCAGCAGTTACCCGGCTCCACAGCCAATATATCTTCTTTGAGAGATAAATAGAAAAATCTACAGAAACAAAAAAGTGGCATTTCCCCAGTGGAAAGTGCTGCCATCTATTGGCAGCACTGAGATTGCAGTAGAGAATGGTATCAGATATGCCTCTTAAACTTTAAAAGTTCTCTCATTGCTAAAGAAATTAGAGTTTATCCTCTGCTCCCTCCTAAGTGAAGACGTTAGAAACTTGGCCTACGACAAAAAAGTCAAATTTTGAACTAAGACAGATAGAATTTTTTTTTGATGGCAGTCGATAGCTCTTGATGAGCTGATCAAAGTGCATGTCATCCATTTTTTGGTAGAAAAATTCCATCATGAGATGGACCAGTTTGAAAGTTAAAAGGGGTTGACAACTTAAGTAGTAAAGTACACACTGAAACCAAAAATAGGCCGATACCAATTATGAGACATATAGGGGAGTTTTAAGCAAAAATCAGCTGTTAGCTCATAATCATCTTCGGCAATGAGGGATTCTCAACTTTTGCTAGTTGGTGTGCCTATGATTTGTTTCCGGTGTATTTGATGGTAAGACCAATTAGGTTCCAGTGGTAAAATATCTAGCGGACTTGTTTATTTTAAGATCCTTGCAGATTAACAACTTCAGCGTTTAATCGAAGCGAGGAAACAAAACCAAAGTGTTCCTCTCGCAACACTTTGCTCGGTAAAGCCGAACAAAAATTGCCGCAACACCTCACTTTGCCCATGCAACGTAGATCTAATTTGATTAAACAAGGGAGCAGAGGTTAAGCGCCTTGGGAGAAATGAACCCCTCTTTATCTGACTTCAATTAAATATCATAAACAAGTTTAAGGCAAATTCACCTGCGTCTTCATTCAAAGCGAGGGTCTTGAATTTTTTTTTTTTTCCAATCGTCTCCCGGAAATTTTGCTCGAGACACCGGTTTCTAGGAACCAAAGAGACACTATCAAACATGATAAAATGGCCTGGAAAATCAAAAATGATGCATTTAACCGTCTAAAGCTACAATTAAACCATTACTTTGTACAATTATTTTAAGTTTTTCACTTAGCCTGAAACATATGGTAAAGAACAAAAAACATATTTCCCTTCAGTTGTCTCCAAGACTTCCTTAGAAATCTCTAGAAACTTTTTTCTTCTTTTTCAGAAAGTCTGGTCAATTAACCAGCCTGGACAACGGTTATTTATTAGTATTTTCCTTACTAAAGACAACTCCTCTTCAATAAGTTTCGGATAGTAAACACGAAACTAATACATGGATAATTACAGCATTAGTTGATTTCAGTGTTTAAATTATCCATTACAAATTGTAAAATCTGATCATTAGCAACAATTAATACCGGGTTTCAGAACGGGCTGATTCTTAACTGGTAAAGTCTCATTGTAAATGGAACTTAACCTCTTCTCAAAGAGAGGATCAGCAGGGTAACGTAGATCAGAAGAACCAAAGCGTGATTGAACATACACTGCCCTGCTGACCCTCCCTTTGAGAACAGCTGAGCAAACAGTTTTTGTACTTATTTCAGAAGTTTAAAAAAAGTCAAATGCAACCTTCGGGCACGACAGAATGAATACATAATACAAAAGATACCATGATGAGGAACATCCGATTAGCGATAAGGGGAGGTATAAAGGACTTGCAGCCGGGCCTAGTCCTATCCAACCAAGGCCGTGTCCGGGGGGAGTACCTGGTTTAACCCCCCCCCCCTTCCTCACCAAAAAAATATATGACTTGTACAAAAGTAAAAAAAAACATGTAAACAAATTCTTGTTATGTTTTCACAGTTTTTTTGTAACCCCCCCCCCCCCCAACAAAGATCCTGTATAGAGTCCTGTTCCCTACTACGACAAGGTTCACAGTAAATTAGCACCGATACCACAGTCTTGTAAAACACCATGTTTTCAGTCGTTATTGAGACAGTAAGCCAAATTACAAGAAAATTTCTTATCACACAATTAATCTAAAACTTAGAAGCATGAAGATGAAATATCAATGTGTGTGCTTTAATACCACTAACAACTTACTGGAGCACAAAGCCGCCTGAGATCGACACAACTGCGCGCAGTCCTCCTCCACCCCAAAGCTTCCCTCTTAACACCCTACCAAGAAGTCGTCATTTCCTATAAATCTTTTCCTGCGACCCCTTCAGACCCCATTCAGGGAGAAACTGCTTTTCGTTTGGCCCTAGATGGTTGGTCGAAAAGATCGATCGCTGTCAATCTGTCATCCTGTGACTTTTTGCATATGGGAATTTTGATGGAGGGAACTAAAAAAGTTCATTTTTAAAATCTACACGCCAATCCTTTTAATTTGGTTCCTTCAGGTACCGTCTGCCGTGTTCAGTTTACCTTAGACAGCACAGCTAATAAACGCAAAGTTTACACAGAAATAGAATAAAACCAATCCTTGTTCCAGGCTGTAAAAGCTATGTGGAAAAAATGAAGACATTTTCCCCTTATTTTTTGGTTTTTGTATATATGGAACCCATTCTCATAAAGGGGTATTTACTAACCTCTTTGTATATCCTGTATTGATCAATAGCCCAAACAGTTGGAACGTGGGTAGTAAGCAGCTGGGATAAAGAAACTTGTTTGTTACATGCTCTGGCGCATATTAGACGCGTTTTTCCCACGGCAGTGTCACCAACGACGACACACTTCACAAGCTCCTGATGAGGGGTTTCATAATCCATAATTAATTTATCTAATAAGCATCATGAATAAACCTGAAAATAAAAAAGTAACATTACATGTATTGAAATCTAGCAAATGATAACTATTGGCTACGGCTAATAATTATCTAATATTGGTTTTATTTCTAACAGCAATTGGGAAGATGAGGGTCTAGATAAGTGATTTCCAACCAATTTCGAGCCATGTCCCACCTAGACATTTTAAAATCATGACGCCCCTCTCCTCTAGTAGAATTTAAATTTTGTTACTCAAAGTTTTACGTGTATTCTAAAGTATATTCAACCAAAGACACCCAACAGTGGCGAGTCGAGATTCAAGCATCTCTCAAAACGTGTCAAATGACTTTTTAAAAAAAGGCACTTCTTCTGGCTAATTTACGAGTAAAACACAAAAATTATCTTTTCAATGGTTGACCACACCTACAGATCAAAATTATGGATATAGCCCTGGCTGCATTAACCCTGGGTATACCCATGGGTATCACCCTGGCTGAGTGTATATAATATGGATATTTTCACCTAAACATAAGAGAAAAGACATGTATTTTCATCATCTATGGGGGCAGTTTATTGTTTCTTTTAGTTTCTTCAGCGGAGATTTCAAATAAGATATGTTTCAATAAAAAATACTAAAAAGCATTTTTAGTCTAGGGTGGTCAAGATATCTAGCCCCCCCCCCCCCCCTTCCCTCTCAATTAATATTTATTTGCCTATAAGTTCTAAAAAAAAACATGTTTTTTATCACAGCTAAAGCTAACTGACATTAAAGGTCTAATAAACTGGCGTTTTGGTACACAATATCCGGATCCAAGTTAGACTTACTACGATTTCTGGCTCAGCCAAATTTCCGCGATATTATATGGAGACAAAGGCCAAACTCCAACGTGAAATTTCCATGAAATGTGAATTCATGAGCAAAGACACAAAAAACAGGCATATTATGCACAAAATATGGAATAAATACTAAAATCTTGAGATTTTGGGCGATGACGGGGAATAAAATAATTTTCTCTCCACTGTCGAAAATACCGAAAGAGTGCATCCTCCACGCAAACTTTTCCTATTTTTACTTGAAAATCATTTAGAAAAATTTTGCTCTCTTCTTTGGTTTGAGGTCAACCCCAACCCCTTATAGATTGAGAGCAGTGGCTGGCGTTTACCCCCCCCCCCCCCCATGCACAATATCCCTTTCGGAAAATCTTCCCTATGAAAATACCCCTTGCGGAAAATACTCCCCTCCCCCAAGGCTGGTTGATTTCCAATCACTTTCGACTTATAAGAAAACGACCTAAACTATCAATTTCTGATCTAATGAGCACCCTCCGAAATTTCTGCAACCATAAGGTGGAGGTGTGGATAGGGAACCCCCATCCTATACGGAGTAAATTCTGCTCATTTTAGGGCTTAATGTTACTCTTTACTTTCATAATAACAGTTTATAACAGAAATATTCCAAGAAATCACAAGGGAGTTTAATCAATTTCACATTTCTGATGCGATTTCTTAAAGTTTCCTTTATACACCTCCCCCTACCCCGCACAAAATCTTGGTTACGGTCCTGGGGATCATACATCAATTTCTACCTCCGGCAATTCTATATGTTTTCTGTAGGAGGTATTTACCAATAGGAGGGAATATTTCCAGCGGTGGAGGGGGTACTTTCAGAGGGGGATTCCCGCGATGGGTGTTTTCCAGGGGGGGGGGTATTTTCTGGGCGCAAACGCCTAGAACCTATAATCTCAATGATCATCTCTAATAGAAGCCGTCATTCTGTCACTGGTTGTTCTGATATAATTTTCATTGAATATAAAGCATATCAAAAACTTACTGGTAATATTTGCGTTACGTTACGCGATTAACACCAGTGCTTATTTAAATTCAGGTAAAGTAAATGTACCTTCAAAGGGCTCAAGAAACGGAGTCGAAGAATTTCTCCAAGGGAGATGCTCCAATGCTAAAAATTAGGGCCTTGCATCCAGCTTCTCAGTCATTTTACTGTTCAGTCCCAAAATTTCCCAGGAGAGTACCACGGAAATTGCGCGGTCTTAGGAGATTTGCCCCTACATGTAGTTCTGGTAATCCTAATCAAGTCTGATCCAATTAATCACGGAAGATTTCATAATGAGCTTTTCTATGATACAAGATGACATACAGTTTTACTGCAGAAAATGCAATGCTCTTAGTAATTTCATTGCCACTTTTCCATACTTTGGTTGGGATTAAATTTTTTAAGTCACAACTAAAGAATGATCAAGTGAATAGTTCAGTTCAAACGAGGGGGCTCAACTGAGTCCATAGCCAGGGAGGGTCCACATCATTGGGTCCGAGGTCAGTTAAACATCCATGGATATTTAAGTTCCTACAAGTTTAATATGAGCTATTTTTACGTTTTTCAAATTACCCTCCCACCTCCAACAAAAGTACACATTTGCTTATGTACTGCTAGAGGAACATGGAGCAGTGGGAAACACAGTCTTATGACAGTATAGAAAAGTCAATATTAGCAGCCTCAACGTGCATCCGTGGAAGTATATGTTGCGCTATATGTGCAGTAGCGTCAACTAGGGGGATGGGGAAAAGTACCACTCTTCCATTTTTGGTCCCCCCCCACTTTAAAGTGCATACCTTTTTCGAGGGATAGTTTCGCTGAAAATGACATTTTTGTATTTTCATTGAAACATAAAAACGACAAAATTTGCCCTCCCCCTAGATTTTGAAAAACATACCAGCCTATTTGACGCCACTGTACATATGGTAGGCTATCTGGGGCAGGTATATGACACATCTACCAGAGCAAGCTGTCAAGATCATATTGCAAACACTATAAACCTAGGCATGATACAAGCTGCTTCTTTGATCAGGAACGGTTCTTGAGCCGTTCCTGATCTAGCCAGATTGTACTAATCATTCCCTATTGTATTATAATAGCTCCAGCCCAACATTTAAAAGTTTATTCACCCCACACTGTCAGTGAAGGGCTTCCAAAATGTAAAAGATGTTTTAAGTCCCTCCTAGTTCTTCAATTTCGCGGTGTTTTAGAAATTAATGCTCGAAATGACCCCAAACTCACTTTGACATTAGTATACGGTGCAAAACACGACAAATTTTTTGCAAAAAAAACTTTTGCAAAATACAAATTTATGGCAAAGAAATTTGTAGGTACACCGTTTGAGAATTATTATAATTTGAGGCGTAATACATACAATGAACGGGGCTCAAAACAATTGTACTTCTGTGCACAAAAACATTATTAGATAATTTCGCTGACAAATCGAATCCTTGTTGGAAAATTTGAGGCAGAATATTTAAAAACCGATAATGCGGCAAAGTAGAACGACAAGTTTTTATGCTACAAAAACCGATACAGAATTCATGGCCATTTCTATTTTGGGCAGTTAGCAAATTAGTGTTTTGGTCTCAAAAAATATCTTCATGGATAGGCTAGCACAAAAGGCTAGGCTTGATAACCTAAGCTTTAAGTACCAAGGACATCAAAATAAATCTTTCCCCCTGGCTCCATCTTCAGTCTATTGATACCTGAAATCCAGGATTTTTTTATGATTTTTCTTTTAGTTGTCATACAATTATTAAAAAAATGATCGTTGCTTTAATATTCTACTTTGTTGCCACACTTGAATCAAACAGTTCGTGGTAACGAACTGCAGTAAGGAGCGACCCGGCTCAATAGTAAACGAAACTCTAAAAAACGGAATTTCGATGCTAAAAGATATATCAAAAGAATCGGATTTTTATGCTGATTTTAAATATATAAGTTTCATCGAATTTAGTCTTTGTCATCAAAAGTTACGAGCCTGAGAAAATTTGCCTTATTTTGGAAAATAGGGGCAAACACCCCCTAAAAGTCATAGGATCTTAACGAAAATCACACCATCGCATTCAGCGTATCAGAGAACCCTATAGAAAAAATTTCAAGGTCTAACCTACAAAAATGTGGAATTTCGTATTTTTTGGCCATAAGACAAATCACGGGTGCGTGTTTATTTTTTTTTTTTTGTTTTTCTTTAGGGGCACCTAGGCCCCCTCCCACGCTCATTTTTTTCCCAAAGTCAATGGATCAAAATTTTGAGATAGTCATTTTGTTCCGCATAGTCGAAAACCATAATAACTATGTCTTTGGGGATGACTTACCCCCCACAGTCCCTGGGGAAGGGGCTACAAGTTACAAACTTTGACCAATGTTTACATACAGTAATGGTTACTGGGAAGTGTACCGACGTTATCAGGGGGATTTTTTGGTTTGGGTGTGGGGTTCAGGGGAGGGGGCTATATGGGAGGATCTTTCCTTGGAGGAATATTTCATGGGGGAAGAGAAATTCAATGAAAAGGGCGCAGGATTTTCTAGCATTACTATTAAAAAAAAAAAAAACAATGAAAATATAAACATGAAAAAGTTTTTTCAATTGAAAGTAAGGAGAAGCATTAAAACGAACAGAGATTATTACGCATATGAGGGGTTCTAAAAATACTTTAGCATAAAGAGAGAGGTATTTAGGAGGAGATAAATACTTCGTTCTTTATGCTAAAAAAAAATTTAAGTAATTTCAACTATTTATTCTACGGCCTTTCTGATTCAGGGGTCATTCTTAAAGAATTGAGACAAAACAAGATTTAGTGTGAAGAGCGAGGCATTAACGAGGGGACCAACCCCCTCATATATATAATCAAAAATATAATAATATAAAAGTGTGTTACGTAAGTTAATTCTTAAGTTACGTATATTTTTTTACTAATAAAAACGTTCGTTAAAAATTAAAAGATCTAGTTGCCTTTTTAAGTAACCGAAAAATTGGAGGGCAACTAGGCCTCCTTCCCCACCCTTTATTTCTCAAAATCGTCTGATCAAAACTAAGAGAAAGCCATTTAGTCAAAAAAGAATTAATATGCAAATTTGATTTTAATAATTTATGTACGTAGAGCCAAAATCAGACATGCATTAATTCAAAAACTTTCAGAAATTAAATAAAAAAAACAAGTTTTTTGAAATGAAATTAAGCAGCGACATTAAAACTTAAAACGGACAGAAATTACTTCGTATATGAAAGGGGCTTTTCCTCCTCGACACCCCGCTCCTTGCGCTAAAGTTTGATTCTTTCTCGCAACTCTACTTTTTAAAACAATAAAAAACTTTAGCGTTAAGAGCGGGGTGTCGAGGAGGAAAAGCCCCTTTCATATACGGAGTAATTTCTGTTCGCTTAAATTTTAATGTCGCTCCTTACTTTCATTTCAAAAAACTGTTGTTTTTTTTTTTATTTAATTGTGAAAAGAAACAAGCGGAAAACCCCGATTGTCTTAACTGATTAAGCGGAAACTTGCACATCTATATAGGTTGCATCTTAAAGAATGTGGAAAAATCGGAAATTTAACTTTTAATTAAAAAGAACTCCATATACTGTTGTGCAATTTTTGGCAGCAGCGGGTACTAAGTTCGGCTAAAAAATAGGTGAAAAAAAATTAGTTCATGAGGCACCCAAAAGCTGAAGACGGTGTAGCTTTCTTTTAAAGGCGTAGGCCTAGTTGTCCCTGGGAACCAACAGATTTTTAATGTTTAAATGTTTACGTACGAAGAGTTGTCAAATAACTAATTAGTGTTGCTTATGTATTTTCAGGGCTCAACGTGGCAACGCTGAAGAAAATTTTATACTGCCCTAAGATATTCTTAATTTTATAACAGCCGAAAGAGAAATGTTAGAAGATCGCAGTTTTCAGGTATCAATAGACCTACGATGGGTCCAGGAGGATGAAATTGATTTTATTTGATGTCCTTCGTACTATAACTACTACTAGGTTTATGTTAATCCAAATTTATCAAAAGCTAGCAAAACGTCTCACTTCCCCCTGCTGCTAGGCTTTTATTAGGCTCGTGTATATTTCCAACTCGTATTTTTTGTTTATTCCCGCCCAAATAATACAATTTAGCTCGCTATTATCACTAGATGGCACCACTGTTTCCAGGAACTGGTAAAAATTGCTATTATCATCAGGGGCAGGTCTAGGGGATGATTTTGAGATACGCCCCCCCCCCCCAAAAAAAATAATAAGTCAATAGCTGCGTTAATTACAGGGTGGAGGGGCAGAAAATAGAAATGGTGGAGCCCAAGATTTGCTGGTGCACCTCCCAAGCATTAATTCTATATCCAGAGGTAGTTTTAAGGCGATGGTGATTCAGAGGGCACACGCCCCGGGCACAAAATTTTAGGCGCCCAAAATTTCAAATAAATGATGTAACGGTTTTAGTCATCTTTTTTAGACTTTATTTCTATTAAAATAAGGTATAGGGCGCAGTAAGCACTAAAATTTCGTTTTTTGAAAATTTTCATTTTCCCTATATCATCATCACCATTCCTTGAAAATAAAAGTAAATAGACCGAATTTAATTTTTTCTTTTTTTATATTTTGTAGCATATTCAAATCTGTTCGTGTTTTACAGGATGTCGTCTTGTAATAAGAAGGAAAGCGATGCCGCTGGAAGAAAACGATGTCGCTTTCAATAAATGAAAGCATCGTTAAAATTAGCCTGAAAATTTTAGAGAGACAGGAATGGGGGCACTATTCGAGATTTGCCTCGGGCGAAAGATAGACCATAACTGTCATCATCTGTATCCACCCCTAGTCGTCGTTGTTTGTTGTACAGCAGAAAAAGCCTTTTGACTGCTTATCCGTATTCAGAGACGCCATTTAGAGGTGAGCAAGGGTAACAAAATGCCCTATATATTTTTAAAAATGGTAGGAAGACCACTAAAAAGGGGTGTTTTAAAAGGAAATTTGATTGTGCCATGCAATATCCCCATTTATCTACTGTCTGAATATATGCATAATGACCACAAAAAACCGTCATTATTTAACAGGTCCATACTGAAGCAAAATAAATATAGCTCTGGAAAGAAACTTGTACGGTAAGCTTAGGAACGGGTATTCATGGCTTGAAAAAAACGACACGGAAACTATGTTGTCTGTTTGTTTTTAATTAATTAATTTATTATTATTATTAATGTGTATAGGATTGCCCCGAGCTGTCTATATTACAGCTGTCCCCCGAGCTAAATAGTACAAGCATTCGTGCTACATTAACTATGAACTTTTTATGGTTCAACGGTTTTATTTAATCAACATAAAACAACAAAAATTATTAACTCCAATGCAGAACTCGTGCAGTTGGTTGTACAAACAAAATCACAATAATTTTGTAATAATAACGATGGCAACGAAAAAAAAATCCGCTGAAGAAAAAAAAATCAAAATATAAAGGATAAAAAAAATACTGAGCAAGAAGGGCATGGGAGGCCATCTTAATATGAATACACAAAAAAATAATATAGTTCAATGGTTATGTTCCAAAATTTTGTTTTAGAGAATGCCACATTGAAATAGTAACTTCTCATATACGTTCCATATTTAAAAATTTAAGGAAAAGAATAATGTCTCTTATGCAGTTTCGATTGCAAAAAAACTGTCCGCCTCACTAGTTAATCTGTTTGGTTTCTCCTTGAAGGGTAAACTTGGTTAATCTGTTTAGTTTCCCACTGCAGTGAAATTCCCCTAATGATCTAACAACAAGATCACTGTTTCATTCTGATCAGAAAAGCTTTATTCAACGGATTGTTATTGTTACTGTCCATTCGTTTTTCTCAAAGACATTTCAAGCTGTCACCTTTTCTACTTTGATTAGCTTAAGATTAAAGATAAAACTTTTTCACCTAGGCCTGATTAAAATAATAAATAAAAGGCTAAAAAAAAAATCACTATAAGGTTTAAAACTCTGCTGAAAAGAATAGAACTTTTGTTTCAAAGCCTTAGGGCTAGGAAAGCAGACACAAGCATTAAGGAAAAGAAATTTACCAAATCTCTAAGTACTGTTGACACAAGCATTAAGGAAAAGAAATTTACCAAATCTCTAGGTACTGTTATCCTAGTTCCTACGTCCTCCGACAGGTCCCTTATGTCTTCTAAATTGATAAAATTGGGTAAAACTTGAAATAAATAAAATATTCGGTAAAAGTTCATTGAAGTATCAAGGACGATGACACTCAAGTAGTACTGCTCGAATTGCGTAGTGGAAATTTACGCAACCATTATATCTTTAAACATTGGTACTTATGTGTTATAGCGACCACACCAAGAATTGAAGTTAGGTTAATCCTGATGAAATATGCCAAAATACGATGAAAATATAATAGTTTAGTAACAAAATTATGGAAAGTATAACAGAAAAGTATGGAAAGCAGGCAACCCAGAACGCATTATATTAAATATCTAACCTAACCACCTCTATATATGGAATATTTCAATTAAAATATACCTGCATAGTTACCGTTTATCTCGCTCAGGCTAAGCTAATTATTGGCAAGTGGAGACAGAAAACCGGTTTTCACTACAGATCAAGAACTAAGTATGGTGGCTATAATACGTAAGTACCAAAATAATTTACAATGATCAAGAATTCGATTTCTAATGAAAAATACCTCCATTTAGGAGCTTTTAATAGTAACAAATTAAAGTGAAGAAGAAATATGGGGAAAAATCAGCAAAAATAAGGTAAAAACATATGACAACAAATAGCTTATGAAGGTGCAGCTTCCTCCGAAAGGCGTAGTTGTCTACGGGAGGCAACAGATTTTTACGGGCGGCCGGATAATAGAATTTTAACGGACAGAAAGCGTTGCTGAATTTAACTAATTAGTTTTGTTTATTTATTTTAGCAATTCAAAGTGGCACCGCTGCCGAAAAAGTGATTCTGTCCTAAAACCCTCACAATTTTGAAACAGAAAAAGAAGATTTTTTTTTTTAATCTAGGGTTTTTTTAAATTTAGGAAATGTGCTTGCAGATATTTGAAATCTAATAAATTGGGATTGAGCAAAGTTGTGAAGCTGAAAATACTTTTTTGTGTACTTCATTTAAGTAGAAGATCTAATTTGTCTCCGTTTTCGACAAAATAATGCTACATTTTCTCAGTGCCAAAATTATTTATAGTTAGGTTAGTTAGGCTAGGTTATCATTTTTATACAATCCTAATATGGAGGTTGAATGCCAGAATGGCCTCTCACTCAATTGGACTAACTGTCTTGGCTTTTTCTACAATTAGCCATGACTTGATGCCAACAACTATTCCATTTTAATTCAAGAATAAAATATACGGTGGGTTAGTTAGATTTGGTCAAAAAGTGCTTAAATTTGAATTTGCAATAGAAGCGATTATTATATTCGTAAAGAAAATAAAAAAGGCTTCGAGTGGTATGTTCACTTTATTGGTAAGTCAATTATATAAACTACAAAATATCTCCCCTCTCAAGTTTTTAACTTAAAAAACTGTAAAATTAACCCAATTCTAAGAACACAGATAACTAATCAAACCACGCAAACCAAAGCAAAGGCTATGCTTAAGGATCAAGTTCTACAGTCCAACTGAACTAATCGAAACTAATTTTTAAAGCTAAAGAATTGAAATTCCTACCTAAATGTAATACACCACTCCTCTTCTGGACTCCTAGGTCTCGCTTCGTCTGATCAATAACTAACAAACTTTTTGGCAAAAGGTTTAAATAACTGGTATTCTCTTTAGAAACGAACTGAAGGCGCATCACAAAGAACGGCGATGAGAAAACCACATTCAGAAAATGCGCATGTCTCTTTCCTGTTTTTTTTTTTAATACGTGTTAAAGAAAAAATCTCGGAACAAATTTTTAGTATTTCCGGATTATTCAATTTGTTTTCCCATCTCAGTGATATAAGCCTGAGCGATTTTTTTTTTCGCGTAGGCGAACTTCTTGGCGGCGGAGCAAATTTGCAAATTTTCTTTAGTCTCCAATTATACTCTTTTCTACAAAAAAAGCGACGCGAAAACTACATTCAGAAAATGCACATGTCTCTTTCATATTTTTTTTAAATATGTGTTTAAGAAAAAACCTCGGAAGTCGGAACAAATTGTTAGTATTTCAGGATTATTCAATTTGTGTTCCCATCTGAGTGAGATTAGCCTTAGCGTTTTTTTTTTTTTTTTTTTTTTTTTTTTTTTTTTTTTTTTTTTTTTTTTTTTTTTTTTTTTTTTTTTTGCTTAGGCGAATTTCATGGCGGCGGAGCAAATTTTCGATATTTTTTTAGTCTCCAATTATAGTCTTATAAGGAGACGCAAAACCACATTCAGGAAATACGCGTATCTCTTTTGTTTTTGCATTATATATTGAAGAAAAAACCTTGGAACATATTTTCAATGTTTCCTAATAGTTCAATTTATGTTTCCAACCGACTGAATTAACTGGAGCATGAAATTTTTTTTGCGCTAGCGAACTCCACAGCCCAAAACCAAATTCCTATTCCTTCCCACAATCATATTGGGCTTTTTTTCATTGACGACCAAGCCTTTTTCAATGCACACCATAACAGATTGAGCAATTAAGGGGGTGCAACTACCCCCCTATGTGTCACCAACTTCTTCCCAAGATTATGGAAAATACTTTTTTTGGGATTTTCATTCAAAAATAAAAAACAAACGAAGTAGCTCCTTCCCTAGATTTTATGAAGTAACTAAAGTAAAGAAAAAACCTCGGGACAATTTTTTTGTACTTCCTGATTAGTTCGCTTTGTCTTCCCATATGATTGAGATAAGCCTAAGCGCTTTTTTCGCGTTGGTGAACTTCGGTGGCGGAATGCGGTGGTGGAGCAAATTTGCAATCTTTTCTTCAATCTTCAATTATACTTTTTATAGCACTTGGTATTAACCAAGTGACATATAGCGATCGCAAATTCTGTCGGTCTGTCTGTCCCGGTTTTGCTACTTTAGGTAATTCCAGGTAAGCTAGGACGATGAAATTTGGCAGGTATATCAGGGACCGGACCAGATTAAATTACAAATAGTCGTTTTCCCGATTTGACCATCTGGGGGGAGTGGGGGCCTGTTAATTCGGAAAAAATAGAAAAAATGAAGTATTTTTAACTTACGATCGGGTGATGGGATCTTAATGAAATTTAATGTTTGTAATGATATCGTGTCTCAAAGCTCTTATTTTAAATCCCGACCAGATCCGATGACATTGGGGGGAGTTGGAGCCCCCTATCTTGGAAAAATCTTGGAAAACGCTTAGAGTGGAGGGATCGGGATGAAACTTCGTGGGAAAAATAAGCAGAAGTCCTAGATACGTGATTGACATAACTGGAACGGATCTGCTCTATTTGGGGGGTTGGAGGGGGAGGGTTAATTCTGAAAAATTAGAAAAAATGAGGTATTTTTAACTTACGAAGGAGTGATCGGATCTTAATGAAATTTGAAGTTTGGAAGGATATTGTGTCTCAGAGCTCTTATTTTAGATGTCACCGGATCCGATCGGTATTTAAAATAAATACCGATCGGATCCGGTGACATTGGGGGGAGTTCAGGGGGCGGAACCTAAAATCTTGAAAAACGCTTAGAATGGAGGGATCGGGATGAAACTTGGTGGGAAAAATAAGCACAAGTCCTAGATACGGGATTGACATAACCAGAACGGATCTGCTCTCTTTGGAGGAGTTGGGGGGGGGGGGTAATTCTAAAAAAGGAAGAATAAGGTATTTTTGACCTACGAAAGAGTGATCGTATCTTAATGAAATTTCACATTTAGAAGGACCTCGAAACTCAGATTTCTTATTTTAAATCCCGACCGGATCCAGTGTCATTAGGGGGGGGGGATCTCGGAAAACGCTTAAAGCGGAGAGATCAGGATTAAACTAGGTGGAAAGAACAAGCACAAGTCCAAGATAGGAGACTGACATAACCAGAGCGGATCCGATCTCTTTGGTGGAGTTGGGGGGGGGGGAGTAGTTTGGAGAAAATAGAAAAAAATGACATATTTGTAACTTACGAACGGATAATCAGATCTTAATGAAATTCGATATCTAGAAGGGTCTTGTGCTTTAAAACTCTCATTTCAAAATCTCGACCAGATCTGGTGACATTGAAGGGAGTTGGAGGGGAAACCGGAATTCTTGGATAATGTGAAAATCGAGGTATCTTACGAATGGGTGATCAGATCTTAATGAAACTTGATATATAGAAGAATCTTATTTCTCAAATGCTCCATTTTCAATTCGAATCGGATCCGGAGACATAGAAGGCTGGAAAGGGGAAACAGAAATCTTGGAAACCAGAAATCTTGGAAAAACCCTTAGAGTGGAGAGATCGGGATGAAACTTGATAAGAAGAATAAGCACAAGTTATAGATACGAGATTGACATAATTGGTACGGATCTGTTCTCTTTGAGGGAGCTGGGGGTTGATAATTTGGAAAAATCAGAATAATTGAGGTATTTTTAACTTAAGAACGGGTGATCGGATCTCAATGAAATTTGATATTTAGAAGGAACTCATGTCTCAGAGCTCTTATTTCAAATCCCGACCAGATCTTTTGACATTGGGGGGAGTTGGAGGGGGAGACGGGAAATCTTGGAAAACGCTTATAAATGTCGTAGATACGTGATTGACGTAGCCGGACTGGATCCGCTCTCTTTGGTGGAGCTAGGTGGTGGGGTTCAGTGCTTTGGCGAATTTGGTGCTTCTGGACGTGCTAGGACGATGAAAATTGGTAGGCGTGTCAGGGAGCTGCACAAATTGACTTGATAAAGTCGTTTTCCCCGATTCGACCATCTGGGGGGCTGAAAGGAGAGGAAAAATTAGAAAAATCGAGGTATTTTTAAATTACGAGTGGGTGATCGGATCTTAATGAATTTTAATATTTAGAAGGACCTCGTGACTCAGAGCTCTTATTTTAAATCCCGACCGGTATTAAGCCTCTGATTTTCCTTTTAAAGCAATCTATTGATTCTTAGAATTTTGCTAGAGCTCATACCATATGAGCCCTTGCCTCTTGACTCTTCCGACCTCGTCACAAGTGCCATATGAGCTCTTAGCTCTTGTTTCTTTAAAAAAAAATGCCAATCCCTCACTTAAAAAGGTGAGGATGGGGGACAGCGCCGTCTCCATTAGGGTTACCAGGTTTGACCCCCCCCCCCCAAAAAAAAAAAAAAACTTTCGTCACACTCGTATAAACGCAACAAACAAACGTAGCATATAAACAAATTTTGATGTGAAAAACATCCCTCGAATGTAAATCCTGGACACCTCTTTAAGGAGGCGAGGGGCTGGAAGCTTAAGGAACTTAATATTTTCCTTTTAGGTATTTAAAAATCTTTCAGTTGTTCTTACGCAAATATATTTTTACCTTTTCAAAAGGTAATATGCAATATATTTTTACCTACTTCAATCTTCAATTATATTTTTTTCTTTTAAAAAATGCCAATGAGAAAATCATATTCAGGAAATACACATGTCTACTGGTTTTGTATTAGGCTACATGTTAAAGAAAAAACCTTGAAACATTTTTAATATTTCCTAATAATTCAATTTATGTGTCCAACCGGCTGGATTAATTGGAGCATGAATAATTTTTCGTTGGCAAATCCTACATCCCCGGAGTAAGTTCATGTTCTTTTATACAGTTCCATTAAGTTTTCTTTTATTGACCATTGATGACAGAAACAGTTTAAAGTCACACCATAACGGTCGCACCAACTACTAGGGGGACAACTACCTCCTAGATCTCATTGCCCTCTTCCCTAGATTGGGGAAATTATTTTTTTGGCACTTTCATTGAAAAGTGAAAAAAAAGGCAACATGAGCCAGCACCACCCTAAAACTTTGAAAAGTGCCTTTTTTGTATCTTCGTTTTTCAAATAAAAAAAACATGCCCCCCCCCCGTTTTCGTGAATTGGACCTCTCGGGTATGCCTATCGCAAGTTTTCATTTTCATTACTTTAGTCCATTTTTCCATTTTGAGTCCATTTTGAAAAGAAGTTTTTTTTTAAATGTAATTACAGACCATCCTAGGGATAATAGCAGATAAATAGTAGTAATTAATGCACAAAATTGTTTCAATAAAAAAAAGGAAAAAACATACCAGCACAGTTTTTGGTCTGATGTTTGGTTTTTAGATATCAACTCATCACACTTCAGTATATTTAATCAGAATACACCTACCTATATATTTTTTTATTCATAATTATTAACCAAGTTCTCAATGAAAATCTGAATATCTGAAAAATCTTCATTATTTCCTTCTTGTTTCATTATGTCTATAGGCCAACGAAGGAAATCCAAGGCCTAAAAATGAAAAATCCGTTGAAAAAGTCTACAAAAAAACTTTTTCAAGGATTGTTGTTAAAAATACCCACTTGATTTGATAAATTTATCTATCCATCGAAATGAAACCAGGGGATGGGATAGGTTATTCTGTCTCTCGGATAAGCCTTAGACGGAAGTATTTCCTTAAATGCAAATGTCTAACGTATTTCCCCATAGGCATTAGCTATCTCCATTATAGCTCACACACCTCCGACCTTTGTTATTGTCATCCTAAAAAAATAGGAGAAAAACAAGAATTTTCAAAATATTATTTTTTGAATAAAATTTTGAATTTTGAAAGCGTTAAAAAGAACCAGACTTTCGACTGATTCTACATTGACAACTACCTACAGAAGACCAGTCGCAGAACCGGCCTCTCTCACAATCTATTGCAGCTAAAATATTAAATAAAATCACAGTAACAACTATTAATCCTAAATACGGCGAACTATCGTTCTGAGAGTTTATCTCTTTTCATAATCTATCGGTTCTTTTTACTTTTTATTTATAATTAAAAGTAACCCTTTTGTGTCATCGCTATCTGAGATCGCTATCTCAGTCTCGAGTTATCATCGTTTTAGCTCTACGTGGAGTAGTATAGTACCACATGCACTATAAGGTACCAGTTTATCAAAGTACCGTATCTGCAATATCCCAGGAATAGTTCAGGGTATCAAGTTGAAACTTTTAGGGAGAGCTAGGAGGGCCAACGGGATCTAAATGTTTGATATGGGGAAAATATTTGATATGAAACTTGTTTTCCCTGATCCACCTAAATGTTTTTCCACTATAAGCCACAATGGGACCTGTAATCTATTAACTGTTCATTATTGATATATCTGTAATATCACACGAACTGTCATTCCCACGCAATCCACGAAAATATCCACGATAATATTAATCTCACCAGTCATTCCTCAGATATGACAGATACACAATTTTGATAGACTTAGTGAATATAGCGTCTTTTAATCCAGCTCACATCTTCCCAATGAATATAGTCACGGTCACATTGGGGCTAATGATGCCAAACTCTTTAGGTAAATCGGAGACACATTTATTGACCCCCAAATCTCCTCCCTCTAACCACAAAATCTGAACGTCTCCTTGGCTCCTCCCCTAAGACTTGGAAAGTTTTAGCTTGGTACCCCAAAAGTTGTTCCCGACGTGTTTCAGACTTTAAAACTTGAATCGAACAGAAATTATTCCGTATATGAAAGGGGCTGTCCCCTCCGCAACGCCTCGCTCTTTACGCTAAGTTTGACTCTTTCTCACAACTCTACTTTTTAAAACAATAAAAACTTTAGCGTAAAGAGCGAGGCGTTGCAGAGGGGACAACCCCTTTCATTTACGGAATAATTTCTGTTCGTTTTAAGTTTTAGTGACGCTCCTTACTTGCAGTTAAAACAAGCGTTTTTTTATTTAATTTCTGAACGTTTTTGTAGTAATGCATGTTTTGACTTTGGGTTACCGCACATAAATAAATAAAACGAAATTTGCATATTAATTTCTTCTTTTTTTTTCGGCTAAATGGTTTTCTCAGAGTTTTGATCACAAGGTTTTGATACAAAAACGGGGGTGGGAGAGGAGGCCTAGTTGCCCTCCTGTTTTTGGTTACTTAAAAAGGCAACTAGAACTTTTTATTTTTTTACGAACGTTAAAATTAGTAATAAATATACGTATGAAATTTCTTAAGCCGAACTGGCCAGATATGACAATAAACAACAAAGAGAGATAAAACTCCACAAAAAAAACCTCAAACGAGACTATGGCCAGTATCCAACTTAAGTTAATTCAACTTTAGTTAATTCAACTTAAGAATTAACTTACGTAACGAACTTCTATATTTGTATATTTTTATTACGTATATGAGGGGGTTCGCTCCCTAGTCAATACCTTTCTCTTTACATTAAACTTGAATTTTGTGCTAATTCTTTAAGAATGACCCCTGAATCCCAAAGGTCGTAAAATAAATAGTTGAAATTACTAAAAATACTTTAACGTGGAGAGCGAAGTATTGTGGAGGAGATGAGCCCCCTTATTTACGTAGTAATTTCTGTTCTTTTTAGGTTTTAATTCTGCTCCTTACTTCCAGCTGAAATTTTTTTTATTTATTTTCTCATTGTTTTTCTTAAATAATGCTAGAAAATCCTGCAGCCCCTTCATGAAAGTTCTCTTCCCTCATGATAAATTCTTCCATGGAAAGATCCTCCCACGTAGCCCCCTCCCCCTTCAACACGAAAAAGGACCCCTGAAAACGTCTGTACACTTCCCAATAACCATTTCTATATGTAAACAATGGTCAAAGTTTGTAAATTGCAGTCCCTCCCCAGGGACTGTGCAGGATTAAGCCGTAACTATTAGATTTGTCGACTATGCCGAACAAAATGGCTATCTCAGGATGTTGATCCGGTGACTTTGAGAAAAAATGAGCGTAGGAAGGGGGCCTAGGTGCCCTACGATTTTTTGGTCACTTAAAAAGGGCCCTAGAACTTTTACTTTCCGTTAGAATGAGCCCTCTCGCGACATTCTAGGACAACTGGGTCGATACGATCACCCCTGGAAAAAAAAAACACGCATCCATGATCTATCTTCTGGCAAAAATTACAAAATTCCACATTTTTGTAGATAGGAGCTTGAGCAGTGTAGAAAATAGGAACTTCTACACTGGGGTTGTTCGATACGCTAAATTTGATGGTGTGATTTTCGTTAAGATCCAGCGACTTTTAGAGGGTGTTTCCCCCTATTTTCTAAAATAAGGCAAATTTTCTCAGGCTCGTAACTTTTGATGAATAAGATTAAACTTGATGAAACTTATATATTTAAAAACAACATAAAAATACGATTCTTTTTATGTAACTAATGGTATTAAAATCCTGTTTTTTAGAGTTTCGGTTACTATTGAGCCGGGTCGCTCCTTACTACAGTTCGTTACCACGAACTGTTTGATATATTATAGGTACCATAGAGGCTCATAGCACAAAAACGTTTAGATGGATCAGAGTAAAACGAGTTCCCCCCTCCCTATGTCAAATTTTGAGGTCTGCTCGGCTCTCCTAATACTTCCTGAAAGTTTCATCTTGACGCCCCAAACCAATCCCCGGATATTGCAGATACTCCATTTTGATAAACTGGTACCAGATAGTTCCTTTCGATTTACCTCGCTATTTAGGCGCAAATATATTATAATTTCCATTGAGGGAAAAACATCGGAGACAGTGTTTTTAGGCTAGCCCTCTTAACACAAAATTTAAAGTCCACTTTCCCTTCCCCTAACACATACTGGCTGAAAGTTTCAACTGCATCCCCCAAGCTGTTCTTCAGACATTGCGGATATCTCCTCACTGTGAACAATGGATAGATTATAGGTCCTATAGGGGCTTACCCTGCAAAAACACTTGGGTAGAACAGAGGAAACCAAATTTATCCCCCCCCTTCTTGCTCTCTTGCCTCATGTCAAAAATTTAGGTCCATTTGGCCCCCCTAACTCTTCCTAAAAGTTTCAAGTTTGATAGTTTGAGAGTTTAGCGTTATTTTGATAGCCTTGGCGAATATGCTGTCTTTTGATTTACCTCTCTACTTCACGGTGGATATAGTCAGTTTCACTGGGGATAAAAGGATAATACCAAAACCTTTGGGTGAATTGGAGACACACATTTGTGTAACCCCTGCCTCTATACGTATGAAGTCGCATTGGTTCCTCACCAACACTTCGAAAAAATTTTCATCATACTTTGGTATATTTCATTATAATTAACCTAACTTCACTTCTTGAGTATGGTGGCTATAAGACAAAAGTACCTTTCTTTTTTGGGTAAAATTCTAGTTAATTGACTTCTTGCTATCTCAGTAAGGGTTTAGGTCAGGAAAATGAAACTTTCAGGAATGAATCTACAGACTAAAGTATGTCCTGGGAAGGTATTTTGAAGTACCTACCTCCACTTCTTCTACCTCTAGAGGGCCCTGACCTTTGATGACCTTTAAAAATATGTGTGTTATAAAAGTGAAACCTTGCAAAATAGATCTTCTGCTTAATTGAAGTACAACAAAATTGTTTTCAGCTTTGTAAATTTGCTCAATTCCATTTTATAAGGTTTTAAAGATATGCAAATACATTTCCTAAATTAAAAAAAAAAAACATTGATATGGCTCAAAATTTTGCTCAAATAACAGGAATTGTATTTTCAGAACTAAAGGTAGATAAAAAGCAACTAGTAACTGAAAATTAAGGTAAAATGTTGTTTTGTCAAATTTCAATAGGTATAGATCTGTCATGTAGGCAAATTTCAGGGCCCTCTAGAGGGAGAAAGAGTGGAGGTGGGTGTTTTAAAATACCTTCCCGGGACGTACTTTAGCCTGTAGACCCATCCCTGAAAGATTCATTTTCCTAACCTTAACCCTTTCCGAGATAGCAAGAAGTCAATTAACTAGAATTTTACCAATAAATCAAGTATAGCCTTAAATCCAGGTCAAATATAGGGATCCAGCCTGGTACTTGTCTATTATATAAAACACACTCGAGAAATGAACCCATTTTGACTGCACTGACTCCACTATGCTTTCCTCAAACCCCCAGCCCCTAATGCGCAAATAAATAGCCTAAGCTATACATTTCCCATGCATTCTGTCATGCGTCACTCTTGTTTCAACCCGTATTAACTGTGACGAAACCAAAAACGGAAAAAAAAAACATGGGAAATATAATTTGGGCAAATAAATTTGCACACTAGGGGGAGGGGGGTTTTATGTACAGTAGAATTGCATTCAAAATATGTTAACTACAATTACTGTGCATATCAAGAAGTTGAAATCGTTTTATTAACATGTTTCCTTGTCAACAGCCCCAATTCTACGGTTTGTACTCAAGGATTTATTCAAAAGCAAGGAATATGAACACCTCAATGACAACTTACTATATACCCGTCTTAAGCGTAATAATAATCAGCTGAACTACTTACACCTCTTCTTGTAAACCTCATTTTTAAAAACGAAATTTTAAAACACGTGCGAAACCTAGGTAGTCCTGAATAAATCCAGTCTTCAGTTGTCTTTCCATTCATAAGCAGAGGTTCCAGTTTTCAACTGTTTTCTACACCCCAATTCGCCGGGTTTCAAAAACAGGGTTATGGCCTTAGTCACGTTGTTTCTCACACAGAAAGGGTTTTGTGATCAAAGACATCCGTGCTTTTAAAATGACGCAATGAATGCGCAATTCCTCTATTGAATGATTTAAGGTCATTATCGCTGCTCGAATTATTAAGCGCTTTGTTTAATTTGAATATTACTGGGGAAAGTGGTATTCTAGGAAAGTTGTCCAGAAAATGTTGCCAGATGTCTAGAGACTGAGGGGAATACGTTATCATGACGTTACATCCCATTTCCTTGATAATACCACCCTATGACTCAAATTACAAATTGTTTTCGCAGCACCGTCAATTCACAAAATGTAAGGGGGTGTATTTTTCAAAATCTACGAGGGGCAAATTTGTTGTTTTTTTAACAAGAAATGCCAAAAATTTATTTTCGGTAAAACACCAAAATGGTATTTTTCAAAATATTGGGAGACAAACAAATCTAGGGTAACAAATACCCTTCCTGCATCCCCCTACCAATTGACGCCCCATTCTTTCGTGCAACAGAATTGACTAAAACGTATAAGGGTATGAATAAGTCTTAATTCAAGAGCTAAGGGACAGGAAAAATTCAAAGGTGGAAATTAGCATATCAGCGACCTCTATTACAGAGGTCTTAAGCACCTATCAACAAAAACAGGAAATTTTGTATTTTCAGAGCCAGGGCTGAAGCGCTGCCAAAGATCCATGCGCCTTCGCTGTATTACTTACTTGTTTGTTTTTTTCGCATGTAACATCATAAAGAAGAGGTGATGGCAGAAACTTCGGAGGGGACACATTTAACTGAAAATTGAATTTCTAATAGCCTCTTTATCAGCCGAGAGTGATGAAGGCAATCAAACCCCCTCCCATACCCCTTTTTGTTATCCCCTTTCCCCATAGCCCACCAAGACATCTAATCAAAATTTTTAGATAGCCATTTTGTTCAAAATTGTTAAAAGATCCAATAAATAATGGCCCGGATATAAAGTGACTCTCACATCCCCTGAGACAAGGGCTGTAAATTATGAAAACTTTGTGCTGGTGGTGGGGGTGGGAGGGATTAAATAATTTTTGTTTCCCATCCATCAAAACGATGTTGCAGTAGGCTTTAAGCTCCTAAGAGACTTAAAATTTATTCACGGTTAAGTAGCGAGGTAATTAAAAAGCAATATTTGTTGTCAGGTTAACATAATGGCATATCTACAATATATCGGGAACAGCTTAGGGTATCACATCGAAATTTTCAGGGATTGTTGAGGGCGTATGCAAGTGGACTTTGAATTATGACTAAGGGGAGAACGTAGGGCTAAATCAAAAGATACTATGTGTATACATATTATCAAAATACTATTTCTGCAACGTCTCGTCAGGGTAGCCACCCGTTGACGAAAAAATCACTAGTTTTAGTGACTTTCTGGTTGCTTTAGTGGTTTTCTTCGATAATCTAGTAATTTATGTGAAAATTTAGATATTTTTTGCTGAGTCAATACATAAAATCATTAAGAATAGTGATAAATCAATAAGGGTGGTAACCCCCGTTCAGGAATGGCTTGGAGGATTGAGTTAGAAGTTTCAGGTAGTGCTGCAGAAGGAAGGGACAGGGGTACTTCAAGTTTTATGTCGGGAGGAGACGCTAAATATTTTTGTCTCCTGTCAACAGGGGCAGATATAGAGCAAAATCTTGGAGGAGGCCCAATGTGACACCAGCGCCAATGAGCAAAATCTTGGGGGGGGGCAATGTCACAAAGGTGCCAATAATTGACCCAATTGACAAATTTATTCTAAAAAAGAGTAATAAAGGAAATAACAGGATAAGAGGGAGCCGGAAATATCTTGAGGTACCCCTCCCCCTGGATCTGCCAGTACCTTTCAATATAGACTCATCTCATAAAAGTTTGTTTTTGTTTGTTGTTTTTTTTTAATTGGCTTTATTTTCATTATAAACCAACGGTTGGTTAGAAATAGACCTAAGCCCAAAAACAATGAAAACCCGCAAAACCAGTAAAATTTCGAATTTAGCCTAGGGTAAGTCTATATACGGCTCTACTACAGGGGGGGGGGAAGGAGAAAAATAAAATATCAGTGATCATTTTATTTGGAAGGAGCAATAATTGGGGAAATGGATGGCATATTCTTTTTTTCTATTGGAAATTGGTATTTTAATGCTTGATAGCTAACATAAACTGGTTTATGCTTATTATAGGCGTGGGCCTATTGCAAAAAAGAGATAGACAAAAAGGAATGTACCAATAAATTTTCTTTTCAGTGTTCATTCCAAATATGTCGCAACAGTGTTATCCCCCACTCCCTATTGGGACAAGCTATAGCCTAGGCTATAAGCAAAATTTTGAATTTTTTTTTTCAAATTGGATTTACATAACAGATCGTGACAACGAACTGTAAGTAAGAAGCGGCTTTTAGATTAACCGAAACTCCAAAAACATGATTTTGATACCAACAGATACATCAAAGAATCGGACTTTTATGTTAATTTCAAATATATGTTTCATCAAGTTTAGTATTATCCATCAAAAGTTACGAGCCTGAAAATAGTTGCCGTATTTTCGAAAAAAGGGGAAAACATTCCCTGTAAGTCATATAATCTTAATGCAAATCATACCACCAGATTCATCTTATCAGAGACCCCTACTGTAGAAGTTTCAAGCTCCTATCTGCAAAAACGTGGGATTATGTTTTTGTTGTTTTTTTTTGCCAGAAAGATCGCGGATGCGTGTTTGTTTGTTTTTTTCGGTTTTTTTTAAGGGGTGATCGTATCGACCCAGTGGTCCTAGAATATAGCGAGCCGACTCATTCGAACGGAAATTCTAGTGCCCTTTTTACTTGACAAAAATTGGAGGGCAACTAGGCCCCCTCCAAATCTCATTTTTCACCAAAGTCACCCACTCAAAATTTTGAGACCGCTATTTTGTTTAGCGAAGTCAAAAAAATCTAATAATTATGTCTTTGAGGATGACTAAATGCCCCACGGCCCCCGGGGGAAGGGCTGCAAGTTGTGAACTTTGCCCTTTGTTTACATATAGTATTGGTTATTGGGAAGTATATAGACGTTTTCAGGGATTTTTTCTAGTGGAAGGGTCGAGGGGAGAAGGTTGCGTGGGGATATCTTTCCATGGAGGATTTCTAATGGGGGAAGGAAATTTTCCATGCAGGGGGCGCTGGATTACCCAGCATTATTTAAAAAATGACCAGAAATTAAACAAACAAAAAAAATTTTTCAACTGAAAGTAAGGACCAACATTAAAACTTAAAACGAAGATAAATTATTACGTATATGGGGTGTTTGCCTCCTTGTCAATACCTTGCCCTTTACGCTAAAGTTTTTTAGTACTTTGAAAAGAGCTATTTATTCTAATTACACCCTTTTGTGATTCAGGGTCATTATTAAAGAATTGGAAACAAAATTCAAACTTCAACGTAAAGAGCGATGCATTGACGAGGGGGCAAACCCCCTTATATACGTAATAATTTCTGTTCGTTTTAAGTTTTAATGTTTGCTCCTTACTTTCAGTTGAAAAAACTTGTTTTTTTTATTTACTTTTTGTCATTATGAACCAACTGTTGTTGAGAAACCAACACTTAAGATAATGACAAACCCAAGAAAATGAGCAAACTTATAGCCTAAGGCTATATCTGACCCCAAAGGGCAGGGGACTGGGATACAATTGTAATGGAAGCGATTACTACATCTAGAAAGAGTATTCAGTAGAGAAACCAATGATTTAATTGTTTTTTCCTATCTGATTTCTGCGCTATGCATGTGATATATCTTTAAAATATCTTACCCACCCTTTGGATATAAGCCTTTAAGTTGTGTAATTAAAACCCATCCAACCAACAAAGTACATATGGATTGTCAGTTAAAATAGTTAAATTATGACAAAAGCATATCTGTTAGAAAAACTAGACTATGTATCCACTGTGTCAACTTGGTATTAACTCAAATTAAAGTAACCAAGACTAAATAGTGAAAAAATAGGCTACACTGTCCCCCCTCCCGAAATGTTTATTTAAAAAATAGCCTACTAGTAAATATTCAGTGGTTTGCCACTTCTAAAGGAAACATACTAAACAAATAAAAGTAGTACCATTAGATTCCTTATTTTATGCGCTTTCTAAATATTATTATCACTTTTCTGAAAGTGCACCCCCCCCCCTCCTGACGTTCCATATATATCGCTAGTAGTATATTTGTCCGTTAATTGAGTCTTGTCTGTTTTGAATCAGCTATTATAAAACCAGGTATTGAGTATGAAGAAACAGTTACGTTTTTCTCAAATAAAATTTCTCCTTCTTTTCCGCCCCCCCCCCCAGTAAAAGCAACACCATGTTCAAATATTTCAACAGAAACTGATAGAAAAAAAATAGAAGGAATGTCGACAAACAAGTCTCAGATGTCATAAATACCCAACTATCACTCCAAGTGAGACAAATCACAGATTCAATTTTAGGTCGTACGAAAAAATCGTTGATGAATCTTAGATTCCAGCACTTACCAATCTACTAGACAGTTTCTGACATCATCTGAAATCCACAAGATAAATTAAAGTCAATTGACTTTTTGACAGACAATTACAGAATCGCTAAACACACCTCAGACACCACGCCTCAAAAACTAGTCTAAACCAAAAATCGATACCTCAAAAGAGATGAAAGTCCACTCTCACATTCAGCAAAAGTAAAATTAACTCAAACAAAACATCAACAATATTCAAATCCAAAGACTAAAAACTGCACAGAATGAAAACAGTTTAATTCATAACTACAGATTACCCAGGAATTGGTAATCTGGAAAGGAATAGAACCATTGGTAATCAGGAAAGGAACCCAGTAGAGCTCAAATTATTTTTGGAAAATCAGAAATTGTTTGTCTCCAGTTAGAAAACATTTGTCTTCTGTTAAAAAATGTCATATTAAAAATTCAGTAAGTAGAAAAGATAGGGATTTCACACCCATTACTCAACGAGGTGGAGGCCTTATGACACTTGTTAGAATGGATTTAATAAGTTATCTTGTTGATGGTAATTGACAGTCATCTATGGATGTCTTAGTTGCAAGGGTGGGAATGGAAAACCAACCTCCTCTCTCAGTTGTTAAAACAAACCATCTTCTTCCAATTTTATTGCATTTAAAAGCCTATCAAAGCTCTCTTCGAACGAAATAATACTTGGTGATTTTAATTTCCAACATCCTCTGGTGAATTCTATTCACTCAAGACATGCACAAACACTATTGCTATTGTAATCAATTTCTTCTAGTCAAAATCTTCGACACTTAAGAATTTAGGAACTAGTGCGCATTCCTTTAATACAGAGGCCATTCTAGGCCAGGGCAGAGGGGACAAATCCCTTCCTTTTTTCTGACATCTAACATCAAGTTCCTTTTATTTTATATTTTTACACTCCTATTAACATACTTAATTGACTGAATATTTGTTGCAATCGTAATTTTTGTATACCTTGATCCCACAGTTTACGAGGCCTAAAACTGTTAGTTTTTTTATGATAGGAACTCAACCATAGATCTATGTTTTGTCAGTATCTACTTGCCTGTAAGGTGTCTAGACTACCTTGTTCTATGGGCTTCTAGCTGGATATTTTATGGATGATAGTTGAATGTTTTAGAAAGACAAATTAGAAGCTGTGATCCCTCACATCTTTGATGATATTGATGAACTAAATGACAACAACACCAAAAGCATTACTGATTCTTCCAAATTTTTCTCCAAATCCAAGCGATCAAAGAAAAAATTTTCATTTCCAGAATATAGCTCAAAATCATTAGAATAAGGGGAATTCCAGGAACAGATGGTAAAGGTAAAGGATACGGCATTAGACTTTACAGTGTGTACTGGCGGTGCTGATCTCTGTTTCTTGGCCCTTCAGCCAGGAAGTGCAATGGGGGGTTGGGGGCCAGCCATCCTGTGCTTTCGCACACCCTTCCTCGCACAACATGTCCTGGCTGATAGAAAAGCAGCTCAGAATGATATTTGTGAAAATCATCTCAATTATTCAACTTCAACTATGACACTCTGGAAGAATTTCAAGAAATTCTCAGGCTATCAGCAAAGGAAGTAATCAATTCAAATCAAATAATAGTGTGTTAAAATCAAAGCCACGTCACATGGCTGAAACAATAAATAGGTATTTTGCAGCTAAATCTTCAAGAACCTGCTTTTTAAAATGACTCAGTTTTTATGGAAGCTCAGTCCCCTCCTGCATCTGTCCTAAATCTTGAAGGAAAATTTTTATAAAGGATTTAGTTACAACAATAAATTTGATGCAAAAATCAGCAACCAGTTCAGGACATTAGGATTAAATCTCTTTCATCAACCTACTTGGTACTTCATCTGGATTTATTTAACAAAAGTTAGACATCTGGTTCACTTCCACTAACATGGAAGACAGCAGCTTTATTACCAGTTTGTAAAAATAAAGGGGGTAATTTGTATCCATCTGAGTACTATCTATTTGTATTGAGTCCATGCATAGGTAAAATTTTTGAGAAAATAATCAAGCTGTGGCTTAAACCCTCTACTGGTAAAAAACTTATTTAAGAGCAGCCAGGTTTTCAGAAAGGTAATTCCACACTAGATAACACAGTTCAACTTGAGGATGGGATCAAGAAAGCTTTTAAAAGAAAGAAAGTAGTGTCAGCAGTATTTTCTGAGATAAAATAGCTTATGATAATCTTGATCCATTTCAAACCTTTAAGCAGGTTCATAAACTATAAGACAGTAAAAAGTTTGGATTTGGTAAACGAAAATGATATTTAATAGATCTGTCAAAAATAGAGTTGAGGCCAAATGTTCCTTTGCAAAACAGGTGTTCCTCAGGGAGGGGTTATTAGTCCTCGAATTTTTAATATGGTCATTGGTGATATTGCATTGGCAGATATACATTCAGTACAATTTGCTCCATATACAGATGGTTTAGTCTTTTGGACTGATAGCCATTCACCAAAACACTTCAGGGATCAATTGATTGTTTGTCAATTTGGTTAAAATAAAAAATCTAAAAACAAAATCCATTTTAAATGTTTTCACTTTTTTCACTTTAATAAATAAAAAATCATTAAAACTCTAAGGAATTAGTATATGTATATTAAGCCAACATCCCATTTGTTGTGTTTTTTTCAGTATAGTGCAAATTATGTTCTGGTCTTGAGAAGACATGGGGGCAGTCAGCCCTAGTCATGTTAATTTCTGCTTGTTTTGAGTTTGATTCAGTTATTTATTATATTCTGTTTGTTTTGAGTTTCATTTACTTACTGATGATGATTTGTGATAGTCTTATGCTTGGAAGATTACTTGAGATTACTTCTGCTCATTTTAGACTTAACAGAGCTCTTTACTTTTTTTGAAAAACTTAATTTGTGGAAAAAGTTTTCTAAATTAATCAAGAAAAAATAGAGCATAGTCAAGAATATCCCTATAGACTTGTGACATAGTATTTGTGACTTAAGACATTGTGACATAGTACATTTGACCTGAATATGAAATTTATTTCTCTTTTCTCAAACCTTAATTCTTGTTATGAAACAATGCAGATACATCCAGTAGCAAGATTTAGAATTTGCCTTAGTTTTTATGATGAAATCTTTATTTTCTGTTGTCTCAGTCCCTATATGAAAATATCTTAAAGGCAAAAATGCCTGCCCAAATACTTTTATTGTGAGTAGGTTACTATCATTAAATTGTAGGATAATTAAGTATTTTTGAAATTCAAATATATCAGAATATTAAAATGTTAGGTAAAGCAAAGGTATATACAAAAATTTTAGCCAAATCAGATGAGAGGAAGGGGTTACTATATGCATCTCAAATTTTGGTGATGAACAGACAGACAGAGGAAGCAAGTTAAGTAAAATGTGGTTTAAAAAGGACAATGGACAAACATTGATCATAGTTTAAAATTACTCCTTCTCAGAGGGAAATACTATAAAATTCAGAAAAGAACTTGAAAAAATTATAAAATACTTATTATATCATTAAGAGTGCTTCACTTTGCATTACCACCCCCCTGAATGTGCAAATGTATAGCCCAAATTATATGTTTTCCAAGAATTGTTCCATATGTTACTCTTTTCTTCAAATAAATTTAACAGCAAAGAAGCAACACTGACAAAATCAAGAAACAAATGTGTAGAGAATACATACACAATAATGAATTTAACTGTCAATTGTGGGAATAAACTATCTAAAGATGCAGTTATTTGTTGACATTTTCAAACAAAGGCAGGATGCTGAGTGGTCTTTCAGGGAATGTAAACTTGACTGGGAACCTACTGATTGTCCAACAGCACCTGGTCACTAAACAGCAATGAAAACAACTTCAAACATAAACTCTGAAGCTTATCAAGAAAAAATCCTTTTATTTTTCTTTTATTTTTCATTTATTCCTAGAGCTATCTATGGGACCATGAGAGAGAAGGGTGCACTGATCATGATATTTGGAAATAGGGTAAAATTCTAGTTAATTGACTTCTTGCTATCTTGGAAAGGGTTTAGGTTAGGAAAATTAAACTTTCAGGGATGGGTCTACAGGCTAAAGTATGTACATGGAAGGTATTCTGAATCAAATACTTCCACTCCTTTGCCCTCTAGGGGGCCCTGAAATTTGCTACATGATAGGTCTATAGGCCTACCTATTGAAATTTTGACAAAACAACATTTTACCTTAATTTTCAGTTACTAGTTGCTTTTTCTCTACCTTTAGTTCTGAAAATGCAATTCCTGTTATTTGAGTAGAATTTTGAGCCATATCAATTTTTTTTCAAAATTTAGGAAATGTAGCCTATTTGCATATCTTTAAAGCCTTATAAAATGGAATTGAGCAAAGTTCTGAAGCTGAAAACAATTTTGTTGTACTTCAATTAAGCAGAAGATCTATGTTGCAAGGTTTCACTTTTATAAAACATTTATTTTTAAAGGTCATCAAAAGTCAAGACCCTCTAGAGGGAAAAGGAGTGGAGGTAGTTGCTTCAAAATACTTTCCTGGGACACACTTTAGTCTGTAGATTTATCCCTGAAAGTTTCATTTTCCTAACCTAAACCCTTTCCAAGATAGCAAGAAGAAGTCAATTAACTACAATTTTACCAAAAAAAAATATAACGTCAAAGATTCATGATAAAATAAGTGGCTATTAAAACTGCAACTAAAAATTACAACAGTCATAGAATCATCACTTAAAAGATCAACCGGGACTTTGGTGTTTGTGTTATGCAAAGGTGGTGTGAACTTTGTCGTTATTTATTAAGTATTTACCAATGTACCTTCAATTTAATTGTCTCTTTTACGTTCGAAGCTATTTGTTTGATACCAGTGGAAAAATTTACATACACTTTTAACAAGATCAATTCTTGCCATGCATTTTCAAATATATGGATTCAGAAGCACCATCTAAATATTTAAACATTAGAATTTCAGAATTTTCTTTTAACCACGCAGTCCGTTCGGAACCATGGTGAAACCGATCGGTAGAAAACCGGTTCACAGCTCTGGCCTCTCCTTGTATCGAGTTAACCGATCGGTAATAGGGGAAAAGGGCCGAAATGATGTGCGCAAAATTTTTCCCTAAGAAGAACACATAAAATGAACTTGTACGCGCCAAGTCTCTAAGCCAAGTGTATTTCTCCCTAAGTATCTACCTCATCCGGGTTAATTTTGCACAAAGCATTACTTGTATTGGATGAAAAATGATGGGTCTGGATAAGAACCACCAAATCTTGAACTTTTGTATGCTGAACAAGTGACATGCTTTTTACTTTCAAAAATGTTTGTTCATTTTTCTTGAAGACAAACAAAAAACTGATTGGCACTATGGGAAAAACTTGTTGACTTTCCCACGGCACCGATCAGTTTTGAGTGTTTCTTCATAAGTTTGAATGGGCTATTTACTTCTAAAGCTTTCAATGTTAACTAATATGTAGTGAAAATTTAATGTTGGAATGAGCCAAATTATAAGGATTACTGAGCACATTTTAAGGTTCTACTTTAGTGATTAACCTCCTCAAAAGGAAACACAATAAATTCTAAAAACTACTTTTAAACAATGCATACTTATATTACTGTTAATAGTACTTCACCTTCTGAGGAGGTCAAACAATAAGCTAATAGTGTATTTTAAATATTTTCAATGAAACTTTCTTGCTCAACGGCGTTTGAACTAAAATTTAACTGTCTTCTATATAATTTTTAGGTTTTGTTACAGGATGGCATTTTGCAGTTTAGCTTTTATTAATACTACTGGCTGTACGCTTCTCCTTCATGCACATCTATATAAAGCTTTACTCTTTACCCCGTCGGGTCAAGTAATAAATTACTAAAAAATACTACCATATGAATTCTTTTCACCCATTTGGAGATAACCTGCTTTCTGTTTGGCTGGTCAAAAGCAAAACTTTTGGCATTTCGCCATCCTTCATCCTTCATGGCAAAGTGATCTTAATCTTTCTTTCATCATAGAGGTGAGATCGAACCACATTTTCGACATTGCTGTTCTGCTTTGGTATATAAGCGTTCAGCTTGTGTAACGGAATAGAACAAACATCTTTTGTTTTTCCAAATTTACTGGTTCAGTTATAAAGGATAATAGTGTTAACCTAACTAAATAATAACATGGGAAATGCACAATCTTCTTTTTTGCTAGGATTGGTTGTATTATTATCATTTTTTTTAATATACTAAATATTTATAGACTTTTATTTTTTATTGATACTTCTTTTACTTCTGTCTTGCTGTTTTGGTTGTTTCCTTGTTTCGCTTTCTCTTAATGAACATATGATGCGAATTTGGCTCTATTAGAGCTTGCAATATCCTTTTGAAAATAAATATTATATTATTTTATCACAAAATGGTTAAAAACAAACAAAAATAAACAAAGTCAAAACCAAAGAACAAGTGATTTTCCCACCTCTCTTGTTTTACAAAATGTCTGCAAAGATTATTATATTTATTATTAGAGTGATTTAGTACTGTGAAGACAGCTCAGTTTTAATTTTCAAGTAAAGCAAAAGATATCTCAGCATAATGACGTTAAAGAAAAATGTGACGGAGATACGCTAAGCATTATTCCTCAATAAAGTGCAGATACTTGCTAATTTTCAAAACAGCTACCTAAAAGTACAGATACCTAAAAAATAAAGCTGATTTTTCGCATTGCCCTTGAATATAAAACAGTAAACTTGAATATGCAGAGATTGTGTGCATGGAAAACATAGGTAAATCATATCTATAAAAAAAACTCTCCTTGGTTCGATTCAGCACCATTAACTGGCCGATGCCAAAAAACGACCAAAAAATGGCATACTTTCCATTTTTGCCACGAAGATCTCCAAGTTCATCTAGGCCTCGGTTGGTGACTTCTGGGCAACGATTCTCCCTCCGGATGTGGGAACAAAATTGTTCTCATCAAAATGATCTCATTTATAGAAGGTGCGTATAATATGGATTCGAACATGTGTTTTTCAACGTTATCATTTCTTTTTAACGCAACATCATCAATCCAAAATTTACTCAACTGAAAGAAATAAAGCAAAATTTCATTCTTTGCTATCGAGGGTGTGAAAATATGAGCCTCTGTATTTGGTGTTATTTTTGTTGTTGATGTTGAGAATACTGAACCACATAAGAGTAAATATTCCCCATTTTGGTGAACGCCCCATTTGGTCCTCACTGAACTTCCCCATTTTAGTCTCGCCGCTATTGTGCATCCATTGTTGTAAAATTCTTTAGTAAGATAGGGAGGGTTACTTCACCTATGGTAGCTAAAAAGTGTTATGTTACACGACATAGATTTTTCGACACTATTTAAAATGTTATTAAAGGATTTTCTTTTGGCATATAATTTACTAAATCACAAATTACAGCTGAAAATATTGAAAAATGATACAGCGCTACGATACTTGCCTCGCAGATTAAGGTTTTAAATATTCCTGGAAATATTTCTAAGATTTCCATTTCAAAAATGTCTCCATGTTGGAAATTATTTCATTCTATGTAAATGCCGATTCTACAAATCAAACCAACAAATTACGTAAAACTTTCCCGATCAGAAAGTCATACAATTCCTTTGTAAGTATGAAATTTAATGCATTCATATCCTATCAGGTACATATCAAAGAGGAAGAAGGAGGGAGAGGGATTCTGGGCTAGTAGAACTCTAAAATTACGTAGTTTTCCTTACAATTTATTCATTTGCTGTATGGTCAGTGACTCTTCCGTTTTTCCTAGAATTTGTATTTCTCCTCCAATTAAATTCCCTTTGTTCATATTTGTCTCCTATGGAGGCAATAGGCCTTTGTGGTTGGAGCGTTGATCCAGTTTAATGAGTCTGCCTATAACAACAATAGTGATAAGGTCAACCTCCTATAGCTTCTAGAAATGTAGCAAGTTTATGTTTTTGAAGGCAATGCAGGCGATATGATGCAAACAAAATCCCAACAGCCTACCCTACACCTATATCGTCTTCTTTAATTTAATACTATGCATTGCACTGCTGATTTAGTACTTACTGCAACAATACACATTATACGGATTAATATATAATGCACATTCTTCTTTATCAAATGTATGAAAATAATATCTCTGGAGCTAAGGTAAGAAGTGAGGTTAGTGGCTTGCTTGTTTTGAATCAGGAATTAAGTAGGGCTGTGTCTTACCTTGATACTGACTTTACCTTGTAGATTATTATGATGGACCTTACCTTGGGAAAGACTGTTAAGGCTATGGGAGAGCATGGAATCAAATGGAAAGATGAAGACTTATATCATGCAGATTGTTTGAGTGTCCTAGATAAACTAAATGATTTTTGGAAGTTTTGACGTTCGAAATGCAAGAACATGTTTGAATATTAGTGTTAAGAAAACCAAGTCACTTAGATTTGGAATAAATAATAGGTAGCGAAATAGCACGGTCTAAGTAAAGAACGATGTTGGCATATTATATTATTATTATTTTTTCTTTCTGGCCTTAGATCAGGGCGCTTCGTATCGAAGGAGTTGTCGTAAAAACTTCAAAAAGAACTCATTTGATAGAAAACTGAAACTGCAAGTGCTCTTTTTAATAGTCGAAAGTGATAGGAGGGCAATTAACCCCCCTTCCACGCTTACCCTTTCCCCAAACACATCCAATCAAAATTTCGAGATAGCCATTTTGTTCAAAGTAGTTGAAAAGTCCGGAAATTATGTCTTTGAGGATAAAAACTCCTTCTCGACTCTCAGGGGAAGGTTTTAAATTATGTTCTGTGGTATATTAGGTTCTTACGCAAAGCCTTGTCGTAGAAACTTCAAAAAGGGCTCATTCGATTGGAACATGAAGCACTGGTGCCCTTTCTAATAGTCGAAAATGATTGGAGGGCAACTAGCCCCCCTTTCACGACCACCCTTTCTCCAAACATATCCAATCAAACTTTTCAGATAGCCATTTTGTTCAACGTAGTTGAAAGGTCCGAAAGTTATGCCTTTGAGGATGACAATTCCCCCACAGCCCTCAGAGCGAAGGTCGTGAGTTATGCCCTGCGGGCATATAAGGTTCATATAGAAAGCGTTGTTGTAGAAACTTCAAAAAGAGCTCATTCAATTCGAAATTGAGAGGGCTAGTGTCCTTTTTGATAGTCAAAAGTAATCCGAGGGCGTATGCCCTCCCCACAAACATCATTTCTCCAAACACTTCTGATCAACATTTTTATATAGACATCTTGTTCAATGTAGATGAAAAGTCTGGAAATTATGTCTTTGAAGATGACAACCCCCACAGCCCTCAGGACAAGGGTTGTAAGTTTTGCCCTTGGGGCATATAAAGTTTCTTTTATAGAAAGCGTTATCGTAGAAACTTTAAAAGGGGCCCATCTGATTTTAAACTGAGAGGACTAGTGTCTTTGTTATCATTTGAAAGTGATCGGAGGGCAAATTCCCCCCCCCCACGCCCCATCATTTCCAAAAACACTTCCAATCAAAATTTTTGAGATAACCATTTTGTTCAACGTAGTTGAAAGTTTCGGAAATTTTCTCTTTAAGGACGACAGCCCCCTTCCCCAGCCCTCAAGGCAAGAGTTGTAAGTTATGCCGTACGGGCATATAAGCTTCTTATAGAAAGCGTTGTCATATATAGTTCGGAGGGGGCTCATTGGATTGTTAGTCAGAAGCTCTAGTGCCCTTTTTAAGAGACAAAGTGATTGGAGGGCAGCTACCCCCTCCCCACACACACACGTCGTATTGTCTCGAAGCGCATCTAATAGAAATTTCGAGGTAGCCATTTTATTCAAAATACTCTAAATATCATACAACAAGGCTTTTAGGGTTGAAACAAGCCCCCAGAGCCTGAGGCAAGAGTCGTAAGTTATACCCTGCGGGCATTTAAGGCTTTTATGGATGGGATGGCTGTATAAACTTTAGAGAAGGCTCATTTGGTTGAAAGTTACAAGTTCCAGTTCCCTTTAAGAGTCAAAAGTGATGGAGGGCAGCAATCCCCCCCCCCACAACTAGCTCTCTTCAAGAAGCGAGTGTGATTAAAACTGTGAGATAGCGATTTTGCTCAAAATAGTCGATAGAACAATAACAATGTCTCTAGGGTTAACACCCCCCCCCCCCAGTGCCATGGGGGCATATAAGATTTTATGGAATGGGTGGTTGTATAAACTTCAGATGGGGCTCATTTAATCTGAAATGGGAAGTTATAGATCCCTTTTTAAGAGTCAAAAGTGATTTGAGAGAAACCAGACCCCCCCCCTCACACTCATTATTTCCCTTAACACCTCCAATCAAAATTTGGAGATAACAATTTTGTTCATCGTAGTTGAACGGTTCGTAAGTTATGTCTCTGATGAAGACCCCTGCCCCTACAGCTCTCAGGGCAAGGATTGTAATTGATGCCCTGGGGGCATATAAGATTCAGAGTGGTCGTATATCCTTTGGACAGGACTCATTGGATTAGTAATCAGAAGTTCTAGTGCCCTTTTTAAGATTCAAAGTAATCAGAACGTAGCTACCCCACCTCCCCCCCCACACACATACACACAAGTACGTCGTGTTTTCCCGAGATGCATCCAATAGATATTTTAAGACAGGCCTTTTATTCAAAATACTCCAAAGATCATATAACAAGGCTTTTGAGGCTGATAAAAACCACCAAGGTTTAATTTAATGTTCTTATGGAAAGGATGGTTGTATAAACTTTAGAGGTGGCTCATTTGGATGAAATTGGAAGTTCTAGTTCCCTTTTAAGAGATAATAGTGATGGATGTCAACTAGCCATCCGTCCCTACCCCTCTTTTCACCAAATGTGTCTGATTGAAATTGTACGATGGCAATTTTGTTCAAAATAGTCCAAAGAACATATAAAAATGCCTCCAACGTTGGAACGGTCCATCAGAACCCTGAAGCAAGGGCTTTAAGTTATGCCCCGGAGGCATGTAACGCTCTTATGGAATGGGTGGTCGTATTAAATTCAGATGGATCTTATTTTATTTTAAATTAGAACTTATAGTGCCCTTTCAAAGAGTCAAAGTGATTTGAAAGACCCCCCCCCCCACTTTTATCATTTTCCGTAACAAACATCCAAACAAAGTTGAGACGTCAATTTTTTTCAGCATTGTTGAAAAGCCCAGTAATTATGTGTTTGGAGATGTCAACCCCCCCCCTGAGCCCTCAGGGCTGCAAGCTATGAAATTTGTTTATTGTTTACATATAGTATATGTTATTGAAAAGAATTATGCATGTTTGACTTGTACTTTACCAAAATACAAAGGGCATTAAGACGAGTCTTCCAGGGATTGTAGAGGAGAGTTTTGAACTTCATCATAACATGTTATGTGTATATGGATTGTCAAAATGGTGTCCCTCAGAAATGACCGAGCATATTAATTTGGAATTTTCAGGAAATGATAAGGGGGGTGATCAATTGACCAAAAAGGCAATGCTTGCACGCTGTTACTACTACAACTACTGCTGCTTCTACTGCTCTAAAATCAATACTCAACACTCTAAAACTAATACTTCCGTAGCGAGTACTATTAAGGCTGAGGGATTTGAAAAAAAAAATATATCAGCCCGTATGCTGATACGGGCGTGTCAGCAATATTTTTGGAACGGCTTATTATACCAAGAGGAAACTTCAGGGGTATCGTGAGTGGGATGTTCAGTTGACCAAAAGGCAAAATGTCTGCTGCTACCATTGTTACTCCTAATGATTATACACTACTACCACTACTACTGTTCCAACAACTACCACTACTACTATGATACTAGTACAATTAAGGCTACATGTATGAAGGTGAAAATTTGACAGAATATTGAAGGAGAATTTGAACAAAATCAAAACACACTATGTACATCCAGAATGTCAAAGGGCGTACATCAAGAATTGATTTGGGTATTAAGTTGAATCTTTCGAAGAATACTTTAAGGGGAAAACCAATTGACAAAAAGGTAATATATGCTTGTTACTACCAACACTAATACCACTGCTACTTTTCCTTGTGCTACTAATGCTACTAAACTACTACTCCAATTGCATCAACTTGTAAAGCTTAGAGTACTAAGGTGAAAAGGCCGTCAGAAGGGTGTCGAAAGCGCACATAAAACAATATTTTTGGAAGGTTTAACGTGTCAAAGTGAAAATTCCGGGGCATCATGAAAGCGAATTTGAACTGACCAAAAGGCAATATGCACATGCTACTACCGCTATTAATACTACTGCTAATACAACACTAACACTGTAACTACTTTTACTACCACCGAAACTACTGTGATAATAGTACTATTAAGACTAAGTCCATGAAGGTAAAGTTTGAGATAATATTGATGGTAAATTCAAACTAACTAAAGAGACTATGTGCATTTAGATTGTCAAAATAGCGTGTCTTAAGAATTGGCTTGTGTATTAAGTTGGAACTCTTAGATAATACTTAAAGGGGTTGATCAATTGACAAAAAGCAAGATGTGCACACTACTACTAATACTACTCCTTCTGCAACATTTAATAGTTCCACTACTACTATTACTATTGCTCCAATTATGCTACTAATAAATCTAAGGGTATTCAAGTGAAAATTTTGGGCAATATTTTAACTGTATTGAAATAGATTGAAACACACTATGCCCACGTAGGTTGTCAAGAGGACGTATCAGTAATGCTTCAGGACTGGTTTATGGTGTTAAGTTAAAAATTTCATCGTTTATTGAAGGAGATGTTGAAAAAAGGTGCTATGTGCATACTAATGGCAGTAATGCTACTACAACTATTGCCACTGTAAAAGCCAAAGGTATTAAGGTGAAGCTTTCAAGGAATATTTAGGCGGATGGTGAACTAAATCAAAATGAACTATGGTCATGTAGGTTTTCAATAGGGTGACAAAGCAATATCACAATAACGGCTTACATTATTAAGATAGACCTTTCAGGGTAAGTTGTGACTGATTTTGAACTAGCCAGAAGACACAATGTGGATACTTTTGATACTACTTCTACGGTTACTATGACTATTGACACTTTAGGACATTAAGTTGAAACGCTTAGGGGGAGTTTCAATTAAAAGTAAAAACTATACACATGCAAGTATCAAAAGGTCATATAAGCAATATCATAGGCAGCGCTGCTCTATCATAGCAAGTAATACCATTGATATTTAAAGGAGCTAATTTGGTAGGAAATTCAAAGCTCTAATACGCTTTTTAAAAGCCGAAAGGACTGGAGGGCAAACAGCCCTCCTCTTTAGCTCATAATTTTCCAAAGGCTTCCAATCGAAATTTAAGATAGCTATTTTGTTTATCATAGCTGAATGGTTTTGTAATTGAATCTCTAGGGCTACTGCGTAGGCCAACCCCCCATAGTTATGCAATTTGTCTATTATGTTTAAAAACTAAATGTTGCCTTAAGATAAAAATGAAAATGAATTGTGTTAATGCTGATTGCCAATAAGGTATTTCAGCAGTATCCAAAGAACGACTGAGTTTATGATGTTCAAACTTTCGAGGCTACTTCAATTACTACTTCTGCTCTTAAAATTTAACCAAATCAAAAGAGTGTAAATAAACCCAAGCTGTCAAAGAGCATATATAGATTTTTTGCGAATAGTATCAAGTTTTCTATTTCAGGTTAACCAGAGGAGGTATAAAACTAAACTAAACACTCTTGTGTCCAGATTTTGAAAAGGCTGCATGTTGTTAAAATTTTTTCTCCAGGCAGGCAGGATGGCAGGCCAAACTATATGGCAGGCCAAACTATAAATTCTGCCGACAAATAGCAGGCCAAACTATAAATTCTTAAAGAAAAACCAAAAGATTTGAAGTATTATTTTCATTTTCCCTTCAAAGACCATGTCAATATAAAATGAACAGAAATTAATTAAAGAGCTTTTTCCATAAAATAAGTGTTTCAAAAAAGTGAAGAACTGTATTAAACCAAAGATGAGCAAAAAAAAAATCTACCAAGCATAAAACTACCACATGTCAGCATCGATAAATAGATGAAACCCAAAACGAACAGAAATTGCAATAAATAACTGAGTTAAACTCAAAACGAGCAGAAATTAAGATGAGTAGGACTCAAAACCCCTATGCCTTCCAAAGGCATATGCATAGGGTGTCGGTTTAATATACATATGCTGATATTTATTCCTTAAAATGTTAATAGTATTTAATTTACTAAACTTATAAAAGTGAAAACATTTAAAATTTATTCTTGTTCAGTTAAGCGCAAATTATGTTCTTGCCTATTACCAAAGATTATGCTTTCGGTCATCGATCTAGGACAAAGCGAAAGACAGACTATCCTTCTCCCCCTGCCACTTGAATGGACGGAAAGAGAATATAAGGACGGATTTAAAGAGAATTAGAATTTTGAGAGGGGATAAAGAGCAAGGCCTTGAATAGACTGGGGAAAAGGAGGAGCGTGCACAGCAGTGTTGGCCTCAGGTGGCTTAGTGCTGTAGTGAGTTATCAGTAGTAAAACGAATTAAAATTAAAAAAAAGATGAATTCAATCAATGAAGTTTGGTCAAGGACCAGAAAACTAGTTCTGTTATTATATTTTCTAGAATAATTCCCTTTTAGGTTTAAAGTCTACTTATAAAATCTATACATTCTACTTATCTCCTAATGGTTGATAGTCACACGCCTCACATCATGCTTTATACGCTCAGCATTTTAATAGTAGCCAAAACAATTTGTTTATTAGTATGAAATCGGGATTTGTCTTCTGTGGAGTAGGTGATGCCATTGTGCCACAGTTATGCACACTCCTCCTCAGTCACAATTCACTCAAACCCTTCCTCTTTACACCCTTCTAGGAAGTTCCCATTTTCCTTAAATATTTCCTTACGACAGCCTCCCACCCCTGTTTTTCGTTTAGACCGAGACGGTTGGCCGAAAAGGATAATCTTTAGGAAGACATATAAAGGGTATTTTTCAAAATCTAGAGAGAGGGGAACTTCTTTGTTTGTTTAATGAAAATACCAGAGATAAAGCATTTTTCAAAATCTAGAGGAGAGGGAAATCGCCTTTCCCAATGGGTGTCCCTGCTTCAAGATTCTTTCGTGTTACCCAAAAATCTTTGAAAAATGCATCATAAGTTTTTTTTTATATGCATTTTTGTTACGTTTTTAGTTTTACGTTTAGTCGGAGAGACTTTTTTTGGGGGGAGGGGGGATAAATATATGCTTGGTCTAAAAAACAACAGCAAAGAAAGTCATGTACACACTTCCATCAGAAATTCAGATTATGCATAGCCTCGAATTTTTTTGCGCCGAGAAAGTGTCTCTTGGTCCAGCTCCCAGTGCGTTACGATTTTACGATTACCAGAATTTTGCTGCCTGAACTCATTTTCAACATGGCAAAACAAAAAAGATTTATTTAATTTTATTTTTATTTATTTGCTCCCAGTGCGTTACGATTTTTTTATATTCGGAACGATTCGTCGCCTCCTTTGTTAATATTCTGATGGACTTGTTCACTCCCACAATAAAATCTACCAGAATGTTGCTGCCTGAACTCATTTTCAACATGGCAAAACAACAAAGATTTATTTAACTTTACTTTTATTTATTTGCTGCCAGTGCGTTACGATTTTTTTATATTCGGAACGATTCGTCGCCTCCTTGGTTAATATTCTGATGGACTTCCAGATCTACCAGAATTTTGCTGTCTGAACTCATTTTCAACATGGCAAAACAAAAAAGATTTATTTAATTTTATTTATTTGCTCCCAGTGCGTTACGATTTTTTTTTATATTCAGGACAATTCGTCGCCTCCTTGGTTAATATTCTGATGTGTTTGTTCACTCCCACAACAAAATCTACCTGAATTTTGCTGCCTGAACTCATATTCAACATGGCAAAACAACAAAAATTATAATGAACTTCATCTGTTGACAGGAGTGTCTATTTCAACATAATTTTCTGTAGATATGTGGAAGAAAAGCATAAACCAAAGGGGTTAACACAAGAGTTCTTCCAACTTAATCTGGGAATTAGGAAATTTTTCTGAACAACAGCAACAGTCACGGAAAATGTCTGAAAATCTAGGTGAACTAAAAAATTTGCGTGAAAATAAAGGGAACAAAATTGTCATTGAAGCTACTGATAAATAATGCCTATGTTTTCAGTGTGACCTAGAAGATGGAATTCACCGAAAATTTACTATGCCTGAAAAATATATTTCTTATGCCAGCCTGATTCTTGGACATAATTAGAAGGTGTTTAAACTCACCTGTAGCTATAGATTTTCGGGCATCAATTCCTCAATTACGCGATGTTTTGGCCAGTTCTTTTCCGTGACATAAGACATGTTTGAAATAAAATTCTCCGCCAAAATATGAGCCGAAAAAAAAAATCACAACGCATCCAGAACATAATCGCCAGAAACGAAAAACAACACAGAAAAATATAAAACACTGAAAACGGTAGAACAGGTTGTCTTGGAAGAGGCTGATATTTGAGCTATCTGGATTCTCAAAATACGGATTATAAGGGGGAATAGGGATTCTATTATCTCCCATCTTTTTCAGGCAGCTTCAACAAAGTCAGCATCCTCTTTTATCCTCTGGTCTATGGGATTCAAATTTATATCTAAATAGCCGTTGCCTCAACAGCAACGGACCTCATAAACGCCAGGATCTTAGCTACGATGAAAGTTATCTTTCCTTTTCTTTACAGAGGAAGAGGTTGTGGTTTCGAAGGGAAATTAAGCCAGAACACCAAATTTTCTTTCTTTTTTTTTATAGCTGAAACATTTTTTATGAAAGGTAATTGAAGACAAAACAAGGTCTGCTTACTCTGTCTGGTTTCAGAGGGAAATAAGCAAAAATAAGACCATATTGAGAGGAGATTGCGGCTTCAAAAGAGTACTTGTGCAAAAAAAGAAGGAACAGACAATCTAGGCGTCCTACTCTATAAACTAAGAGATGAATAATAAGAAGGCAAAAATTTCATATATTCTTATATTCTGCGACAAGAAAAAATAGCCATCAATTCTCAGAGACTATACAAAACAAAATGAGAAATCTTCCCTTCAGCCAAAACAAAAAACGAAACAAAACAGCCCTCTTCACGTGGTGTGGCTGTATATCTAGGGAAGAAGGAAGGAACCCTATGCCAAGGTTAATGGTTTTCATTTATTAAGGAAGCGTGAGGTTCTTTTGGAGAGTAAAGTGGGAGCTGTACTGCATGTTAGCAAAGAATTGTATATGTTTATGGGCCTCAACGTGGCTTTTGGCACGAAGCTATGGATTTAAGGTTTGTTTATCTCATTTACAGTTAAATAAACCCGGAACGATTGAGTGTCAACATCCAACACCTCAAAATAACCCAAAGAAAGCAAAATGCCATATATTTTTGGAAATAAAACAACGACATATTCTCAGAGACAATATGAAATAAAACAACAAGTCTTTCTGTCACACAGAACAAGACAATATGAAATAAAACAACAAGTCTTTCTGTCACACAGATGCACTATTCAATATTTATGGAGGAAACAACAAGGAAGAAAAATCCCATATATTTCTACACCTCAGATAAAAAAAAAATGCATAAATTAAAAAATAACTTTCCATTCTATTGAAAAAAAAGGAACTCTTCGGTGTTCTTCACAACAATCCAAAGACAGCCATATGTCATATTTAAAAAAATAATAAAATAACAAACCATTCTCAAAGACAATATGCAACGAAAGGGGAAGTCGTTCCTTCATACGGAAAAAAGGGAAATGTACTAGTCTTTAAGTATGAAGAGTAATAACAAGGGAGAAAGAATCTCATATGTTTTCACATCTAAGGCTAAAAAATCCACAAAAATAAAAATAACTATCCCTCCTTCAAGACAACACAAAAACAAATCGAGAAATCTTTCCTTCGACCGCAAAGAATAAAGTAATAATAATAAAAAATCACAGATTGGAAATCAAATATTTGGAATAGAAAAGCCGACAGGATCACTACAGGCCCACGATTCCAAACATGGGGCGCACGCCCCATCAGTGAGATATTAAAACAATTTTGCGAGTCATGGACAAGACCTGCACCCTTCGGCTGACTATACCTTAGAGCCTTAATTTGAAAAAAAAAAAAAAAATCATGTGAATGCCGTCACATTCAAATGCATTTAAAGTGCAAAAACGATAGGTGACAGGATTACCATGACGTTGTACGCTATATAAAATGTCTTGTATTCACATAATTCAAAAACAGATATCAAATTAATGCCCTTTTAAGCTTCCTTTCCTTTAGTTGTACAAAGGTAAAATTTTGAATAACAACAATTTAAATATCACGACGGGGGCATGGCCCAGTATCGGTTGGTAACCACTGCCATAGGCAAAGATGACGGTAAACTTCTATAGAAATACCGCCCTCTGAAGCCAACCCAATCCCTATAAAAAAAGAAGCTTCATGTTATATTTGCTATACGATAGCACGAATGGAGCGTTATAGGGATAGAGAAGGAGTGTATATCGAAGATGATGTTAAGTAATTTTGCATAAAATTAAAAAAAATTATGTCAGCCTCGTTGGTTAATAACCATGCCTCATGAGTGGTCACCGGACCTGTTCTAACGATTTATGACTTATAAAGAGTATTAGGTGTTTCCTAATTTTAAAAATATTATTTACCACAATTTCCCATGTAACCTTAGTAACTTCAAGATGTCGATAATTTCATGAAGTAACTTCAAGAAGTCGATAACTTCATTACACAGGATTATTTTTTATTCTGCATATCGAGCGGTGAACACACAGGAATGGCCGTATACAGGGGGGGAGGGTGCACGGTTAGAACACCCTCAAAGTTTTAGTCCGAATCGCAAAAAAGTAAGAAAAATACAGATGAACAATTTGTTTTCTTTTTATGAGTTTTTTTTTAACCCCCCCACGCCCAATCAGAACAAAAATAGACCTTCCACCACGAACAAAAGTCTGGATACGGCCTTGCATATAGACTACATCATTTTAACATGACTCAAGTATAAAGTTGATAGTTATTATTAGTAAGCAAACAGAAAAATGTAGTTACATATATCAGAAAAGAAGCATCATTTACTAGGTGCTAAAAGCTTGACTCCAGCCATTTCCCATGTAACACTGGTAACTTCAAAACCCAGTTATTCAGTACCTTCGTTTTACAGAGAAAGCGTTTCATTTCTGCACTATCAGCGGTAAGAATAAAAGGTACAATTCTTTTTTTTAACTGAAACAAACATAAAGTTGATAATTGTTATTAGCGGGAAACAAAAACAAAAATATCAGAAAAAAGCATAGTTTCAATATGTGATAACAATTTGACGCGTCGTTCTTAGTCTAATTTCATAGAGAAGTACTGACCGCGTTTGAGTTAGGATATCAGGTGACCTGACAAGGTATTTTGTCGCTTTATTTGACTCTGTCTGTTGACTTTTCTGTCCGAGAAAAAAGTACATTGGTTTCTTTGTCGAAATAGAAATTCAAGCGGCAAAATCAAAATGGAAGGCGAAATGAATGATAAAATACTCCATTGCCTTTAGGTTTCAGTTTTTGCTGCATAACGTCATGTTTTTGTTTCAGATTAGTGATTGGATGGGAGTTAGAGACATTTATCAACAATATAAGACTGGTGAGCCTTCTTTTTTTTACGGAAACACAATTTTTGTTGTGACTAGTTTACTTGTCGTGCGTTGCTGCGATCTTAAAAGAAAGGAAATTCAAGCCCCCCCCTCGCGGAGAATCCCCCACCCACGTATCAATAAACACCGTATTTCCAAATTTAAAAGTACATGAACCCCCCTCCCCCTGCGAAAAACTCTCCTCCCTCACAATCCCCCCGGAAGTTTTCCCCACATATAAAATAACGGTAGAATTTTGAAATATTAAACTATTTGAAAAATTAAGTTAGGATTATTAACTTACCCAGCAGGCGTTATTGGATAATTAATAACCAGAAAGTTTGAACAATGTGAACGAAAGCAACTGTCAAGTATTTGTGTTTATGGGTATCTAGCGTAATAAGTATTACGACGGCCTTGGGGACAGGGGGCGGAAGGGAACTTGGTACCTAAAACCTCTGACGGGGTGTATTTAGTAACTTATTAGAGCTTCTTCGCGATCGGATGGACAGTGTAGTATTACATAGAGGATATAATATAGAATGTACAAGAAGATTTTGAAATGCTTAGGATGCTCCATTTTAAAAACAGTGCTACATTGCTGCTCATGTGCAAGTGATTCAATTTGTTTGACCTTTTTTGCACATAAAATTGTCAAATTTTGAAGAAATTGTTCAAGACTGTCATCAATTGTCGTTCTCTTCCAAGTCGACATAAAAGACACAAACCAAACGCAAAAATGTAAAACGTCGACCGTCTGTCTACTTTATGATGCTAGCTCTAACGCACCTAATTCGCTTGTCACGACATTTTGTTGCTAAATTAAGCAATTTTAGATACTTCGTCAAGAAATTTACTGACTTGAAAAGACAGAACTTTTACTGGGAAATTAAGCAATTTTGCTACAAAACAGCATCATTCGTGAAATAAACATTCCGTGTAACGACATTCCTATGTGAGCGTAATGCCTGTTTCACTTTACCAGTTTATTACTTACCGTGGCTTACGCCACGGAGTATGAGTTAAATTGCTTTTACATTGGAGCTTCGTAAAGTAAGGTTCTGTATGCACTACTAGACTCTAAAAAAGATGAAGAAACATTTTCTATAATATGTTTTTCAAAAACAACCGAAACTAAAAAAAACTTATTTTTTTTACAACAATTGATACACCAAGAGAATTAGCTTTTTATGCTGATATCAAATACATAAAAATCATTGGGTTTAATGTTACCCATCAAAAACTACGAGCCCGTGAAAATTCACCGGATTTTCAAAAAAGGAGGGAAATACCCATAAAAGTTAAGCGATCTCAATGAAGACCACATCATCAGTTTCAGCGTATCAGAGGACCCTCTGCTATGATGACACTTTGTCAAAACACTTTAAGAAAGATTGCTCAAACACAAAGGTCGTTGAATTTGAATGAGAAGTATTTTCAAAGAAATCTGACTTCAACGTAAAGAGCAAGGAACGAAAAAGGGATAACCCCCCCCTAAATATACATAATTAATACAGTTCATTTTAATTTTAAATGTTGCTCCTTAATTTCAACTATAAAAAAACTTTTTTTTGGGAAAACTCCAGCAGTGATAGAAGGCTGTGTTCCTTGAGGAATATGAGAAAAATTGAACAAGTGGAGCAGCCTAGGCTAGTAGTAGCCTAGGTTGACTATGCTAGATGAGCATTGCCTTCAAAACTCTATCATTTAATTATTTTTACCATCCATATTAGTTTCAAATTATCCAAATCGTTTTCAAAATTTCAAAATTGCCTACGTTACGGATCTTCAGTTGGAAAATTTTCAACTTTTTAATTGACTCACGTAAGGGAGCTTATGCGCCTTGCGTACCTTAAGTGAATCAGTGTGGGGGGTCTACATAGCCAATATGGAGCAGGCACAACGGCAACTAAAATTACTCGCTAAAGCAATTTACGGATATTGCCTATCTGTATAAAGTAGAGTTATAGTTTAAAACTAATATTCCCTAATAAAATAGACTTCGTTTTTAAGGAAATATCATAACAATCATAACACAGGTCGACAATGATTTTGCTTGCGTACAATTTAAACGCTAGAAAACAGTACATAGTCGAAATTCTCCCTTACGTTCATGTTTTCCCGCCATAATTTGTTCAGTTCTGTCGATCTGTTTAGGAATGTCAGAGTGCAAATTTTAATACTAGAATAAGAAATTAAGAAGTGTCACCTAGATCCCACAATTTTTGTGTAAGGATAATTAAAGCTTTTTCCTGACTGAAACACCAGTAATTCTAATAATAATTTAAAAAGTAATTGAATAATTTTGTTTTTTAGCATAAGAAACATACCAAAAAATGTCCCTTAGTAATGAAATTTCTTTTCACAGATAAGTCAAACTTGTTTAGAAAAGTGTCTCATAGTTATATTTGGGGGGATTCTAAGGCATGTTTTCCTTACTCAAAACTCAGCTTGAAAAAAAAGAAAAATAAAGGCATAAGCACCGGTGTTTGAACCAAAGCTTTAGGCTACATATCACCGAAAAAGCCGAACTAAACAAATATAGCAAAATCAGAAGAAAAAAAAAACAAAAAAAACAATTTAATCCACGGAAATTCCCACAAATACTTCAGTACTCGCAAAGACAAATCATAATAAAAACAGAAAATCAAAACAATGCAGGCTTTAAAACACGAGTCCAAAAGCTAAAAACCCAAAAAATAATAAAGAACATACTATAGAATAAAGGCAGAATATAGTTTATAATAAAACAAAAAAAGAGGCAAATATACAATGAGTTTTGTCCATCCTTCTTGGAGCACATTTTGGATTAGACTGGAGTACCTAAATTGTAAATTATGATTCCTTTATATGGTTGATTTGTTGTTTTTAACTTTTAAGATATTTTTTATTAATTTTCCTTTTTTTATTTGGGCTTGCCTATTCTCTTAGTGGGTTAAATTTTTTGATCTTATGATTTGGTTCTGCGGTTTTCCATTTCCTTGCGGTTTTGTTTTGTCTTTTTGTTTTCATTGAGGACAGTTTGGCTGTGATAATTACAGAAATCGTTATTCTTGTTACGAAAACAACCCAAAATGGTTCGACAATGTTATACAAAGCAGGGGTAAGAGACAAGACAGTAAAACAGTTTCGCACATCAGCCTGCAATTGATAAGACTCTTCAAGAGCAACCCCAGAAAGCCCACAGATGAGCAGTTCGAGATACACTCTGAACACCAACATGGTTTGCAAGATAATTACCACTTATAATAACGTTCTGGTTCCAATATACCAAGGTATATTATCTGGGATATCTGGTTCCGGGATACCAATCTTCTGTAGGTCGAGGACCAATCATTACAGACTTCAATTTTTACCCTAGGATGACCTAAGGGACAGGGTGTTCGCAAGAATCTCAATATGGAAGATAGACACGGGAAAGCATTCATAGAGATCAAACCTATTCCTAATGCGTTTTGTGAGCAAGTCATGGAAAGTTAGACATTATGCCACAAAAAAACACATAGAAATAAGCTAGGGCCGTCTCGAGCACCTACTTGAAATGGAAAACCGTTCTAAGACTCTTAAATTTCACTATGATGATTTAGTAACTGAAGTACTTATAACCAAAATTTTGTTATTTCTGGATCAAGAATATGAAAGGGAAATTTAGGGCCCCTTATTTTAGGTGGGGAGGGGGGGGGAAGGAAAAAAATCAAGCTGTGCTAACTAACCTGAATTAAAAGATAAATTGCCCTAATGACAACTGGTAAACTTTGAATACAGCCAGGCACGTGAAAATACTAAACTAAAGATTTTCTGGTCTAAAGAGGTCAATTTTAGTCTAAGAGGTGTCACTGCAGCCCTTAACCACTGTAAATACGTCCAAATTAGGCATAATAGCTCGGAGACACGAGTAGGTCTGTTAGCATTAAAAGTTGGTCTTCAGTAAATTTTTCTTTGTGCTCATGCCAGGTTTCATGATGTGTTCTTTTGAAGTCACTCAGTGTCTTTCGTACACTTCCCTGGAAAAATAAAAAAACGAATTAGATCCAAAAAGATACACGACATTCAGGAAGGGGGGTGGGGGGGTGAGAACGACTTTTGCTGTACAAATTCTTGATTCTAATACAAAAGAGATCGTCACAGTAATGCCTGCACACAGAGGGGGAGCCATAGCTACCCGTAATTACCACAGAGACAGCTCCAAAGAAAACCCCGGAAAATGATTCATCTAAAAATTCACTTGTTTTTCAAGTCTTGGATTTTCCTCCCAAGAACGACTTGAATACTAAAAACACATTATTTTTCAAGAACAATTAATAACAGCGTTAAAATTTAAAACAGATAAACATCACCATAAACAGGAGGAGCGGAGGGTGGAGGCTGTTACCCATCCGACTCGTGACGTTCAAAGGGTTGCTGGAGCTGCAAACATGTTTTCTATTTTCTGGAAATCGTAAACCGCTTACCAATTGGCCTCTCTTTCATTATAGCAAGTTTCTTCTAAGGCCCAAGTAACAACATGAAAGTCGCGAGTGGGGGGGGGGACAAGATTAGCAATAACTTCCCTCTCTCTCAGGATAATAATTCGCTCGTTTGAAGCTTTAACCTCGCTGTTCACTTGCCTTTGAAAAAACCTGGTTTCAAAAAATTTTCTATTTATTTTCTGATTTTTCCTTTAGATTTCATTTTCTCAAAAATAAGCGGGCATACCCTCAACTATGAGGATATGCCAACCATCTACTTCAAAGACTAAATTTCAATTTTAGCTTTATAACAAGGAGGAAATAATCTGAACAAGTTATCTTCTTTTTATAATGTTTGTAAGTATGGAGATAAGCTATTGAATAGCGGACAATGAATATACATGTAAAATGAATTATCTACCCTATGAAACTGAGGGTTAGCTTTTAGTTACTACGGAGTATTTGGGGTTGTAGCGTTCAATAAGAGCTACAAGAAAATAAAAATTGAGGCTTGACTTGCCTAGGTGATTGGAAGAAATGCCCAAGAAGGGAAAAAATGGTTGTTACCTCCCTGGAGGTAGATTTATATAATAGAGGGCTATGGATGAGATCATATAATAGACGTCTTTTATGTTTAGGGGGCTCGTGTGCTTCGAGAACTCTTACGTACTATTTGTCAGTCTTTCGGATTAAACCGTTCAATTTGTATTTTACATCTTCTGAGTCAAAGAAAATAGCCTCTCATTTTGTAGGTCTTGGATTTCAGAGTTCGAAACCCACAACCTACTAAGAGGTATGAGCTTGAACACGAAAATGAATATTAGCTCTGTTAAGTCAATAACACTTAGACTGAACCCGCTAAAGAGAGACTTCGTCCCCCCTGAAAGTCTTTTCCCTGTTGCGAGTGAGGTGAAAATACTAGGTGTCATTTTCTCACGTGATTGCACCTTTACTACCCATATTAATAGTGTGACCCGTAAAGCAAACGCATCTCTGCAAACCCTTTCAAAAATGCGTCGCTTCGGGTGCAACGCTCACATTCTTCTACGGACCTACCTGTGCTACGTACGCCCCATACTTGAATACGCCTGTCCCGTCTGGGGCCCGTCAGTATTGAGAACCGCCTATCTAATGCAGGAACTGGAGTCAGTCCAAAAACGGGCAACCAGGATCATCCTGAGTAATAGAAACATTTCCTACCACGATGCCCTAGCAACCGTTGAACTCCAAAGTTTAAGACTCCGTTTGGGTGACCTTATCCTGAGGTTTGGCAAAATGCTTCTGTCTAACTCTGTTCACCGTGATATTTTACCACCAGAAGCCCTGACAGTCAGCCGTACGATACAGAAGCTAAAACTTGTACCTGTGCGTGCTCGGACAAACCGCTACCAGAACTCTTTCCTCCCTTTTTTTACGTCAATATATAATAGTGCATAATAACATGTTTTGTATTTCAACATCAAATTAGCCATTTGAGCTACGATTGTTGTTTAAATAAACCTTTCTCTCTCTCTCTCTCTCTCTAGTTATATCAGCATAAAAACCCTATCGCTCAAGTAGATGGCACCCTAAAAATGTTTTTACCCTCACCAGATATGACACCAAGAGTAAGCAGACTAAAGCACTCTTTGTGTACTTTAATTAATCATTCTTTGAATAGCTATCAAAAACCTTTTTTCCAAACCCCTTAGCTTCATCGGTTAAGCATAATATAATAATAATATAAGAATAGATAACATAATAATCCTCAATCCCAGATGGCTGCGTTGCATCTTGCACGATACCTGTTGGCGCAAGTGAAAGAAAAAAAAACAACAAAATAAAACAAAAAAACAAAAAACGACTGTACTAGATTCATTTTCGCGCTAATATGACACTTTCTTTAGGCATTGACCAAAATGGGCTTTAAAAAAGCGACAATCCAAAAAAATAAACTATCAAATAAGGCCCTAATCTCCAATCCACAACTATTCAGAAGACCACTAGGGTTGGAAAAAAAAAACAAAAAAAAACCATGGCACCCAAAGGGGCTGTTTTCTTTTGGCGTATGGCATTTGTTCTCGACGTTAGTAGCAAAGTGAAAGCAGGCATAGGACTGCAAAAAAGATAAAAAAGATAAAAAATAATCAAAATAAATGCCAACGAAAGCAAAGAGTCGAAATGAAATAGAAAAAACACAACTTAATGACGAGAATCAATTATGACAGACCTTTTTAGATTTGATAGGCGTTAAGTCAAAAGCCCTCTCCCCCCAAGACATACATGCCCGTTACATAGAATTTAACAACTAGGAGTTCAATTGAGGATAGGTTCTTTCTATTCTATACCGACGTCGCACAGAATTTAACAAAATTCATCCTTAATACATTGCCCGTTAATGCCTTACATAAGTCAATAATTCCTTTGTTTACGATAAGGTGAATATACATTTTGCACCATCTTTCACCCGCTGCGTCAATCCAAAATGGAAAAATGCTGAATTGCATGTAAGGCAAAAGAAAGTACGAATAGTGCATAGCTACTTTAAAACAATAATACCATCTAACTAGTGATATTAATTGTCATTACTACAGCATATGTAAATAGTTCATGCTGGTTTACACAAGTATATCGGACTGATTCTGAAATCAGAGAAAGGCAGACAGAAACACATAAGCAATGTGTGACAAAAAGTAGCTGAAACAGGAAAATATAGAAGAATGACTATGGAAATTTGTATGTTTTTCTTTGCCCGCGTAAAAATGTCAATGTCACTTTTTACTGATTCAATGTTACTTTTTACTGATATCGCGCCTAAAAAATGTTGTTGACATTTTAAAACTCGTATCTTGAGAAAACCATCTAAGATGTATATGAATATTCTAATATTTACTTCAATTTAAATTGTATTTATTTCTTAATTTATTTTCCCTTTAAATTCTCATCTTTATTTTTATAAACGAGAACAGAATACACCCTATACAATGGTTAGTTGTATCTCCGAAGCGTTTGAAAAAAATGTCAGGTATTTTTTTTTCTATACAATAAAATTTTAGGGCTTTTGAATTTACTTTTAAATTTAACTTACAATTTTAATTAACACTGTTAAATTAATTTCAATATCATACTTCTCTTTTAAAAAGGCAAAAATGGGTCATGGTACGAGTGCTGATGAGTCCCAGCACTTACTTCGGAGTGCTGCGTATGTGTTTCTGTTTCTCGAAAACAACACAACAGTTTTTTTCTAACCATTGGCATACTAGCATTTTGGCGTGAAAAAAACAAAAACAAGGTAGATCACGACTTTTGTAATATTCGTTTCCCCCTCCAAACGTCCTTAATATATTTTTCTTAAACCCTCTGCTAACTGACATTAGAGACCAAAAACCGACAAAACTGTCAAAATGAAGTTTGACGGTTGGACAAGGGTGAATGAATATCAATCACGTAATTATTATTCTTAAAAGGTCTAGACCTGGGTTAATTCAGCGTTGTATTTAAACTCCTATTTGTATTAATTCTGTATGCAGCGATTGTATAGTTAATTGACCATCTATTAGCTCAATTGCACTTTGCCTTATTTGTCTATATCATTCATAAATAGCTGTTTTCTTGTCTCTAAACAATGACAGTAGCTAAAGATGAAATGAATAAAAATTACACAAAAAATGACAAATCTGTTTTGAATGGCCTATTTGCATAATTCTGGGTATAAATTCTACGTTCATTCACACAACTAACTTTTTTGCCACTTGCAATTATCAAACACGGTCCATCAAATTAGGACTGATGGACGCTTAGGCCCTTTAACTGGGTGTGTAGGGTGTCCCCCCAGATTTTTCTGACGCCCTAATTCCATTTTTTAAAACAAATTTGTTCAATTATTGACACCCTTGTCACACTGCCTCACCCCCTATATTCTACTCTAGATCCACCTTTGGTACCATTCAAGATTAGAATTCTTGATATATCTTTATAATTGTTTGATCAAACGTTACAACTATATCATTTAGTATTTCACTAAGCTAATAAGATTAAAATAAATATCGTAGTATAATACATCATTTTGCAATGATTGTCATTGCCCATGACTGTGGCTGTCACACTAAAGGTCGTGTCTGACATTCCCAAACTTCTAAAAAATTTCCTAAAATCACTTGCTAGTCTGTTCTCAAAGTGATTAATCTCAAGAGATTACTCTATACCGCTTTCAAAACCCTGTAACAGAAACATACCGCTGTAACAGAAACGATATGCTCTGACATTTCTCCTTGAGGTTTGAGTAATCACAACGGTGTCTTCTTGTCACTATGTGTTTTTGTTCCTTTTTTTTTTGGAATTCATCTTTCCTTATAGTGCATATTTTTTCTAAGATATTATCATGTAGCAGATTTCCGATAAATGAATTAACTATTCATCAAGACACTCTTTAACTAAATAATAATTCTTACTTGAATCATTTAAAAAAAAGGAAATTAATAAAAATTAATTAATAAAAGATAAAGGACATCGATAGATTAATTAAAAAATATTAAATAAATAAATAAATAAATAAATTAATAAATTAATTAATAATAAAGTTAATTAATAAAAAAAGAAAATTAATAAAAGTGGTTTAAAAACCTTATTTTTGCTCTTCTATAAATGATCAAAAAGTTAAAAACACCCAGTGCTTCCCATTACCAAGAGTTTTTCGGTATTTTCCCAAAATTTCTCAAAAGAAAATCAGGCGTTTGAAATCTTCCCAATTCAGGATCTTCTTCAATTTTCCCGAAAGGAATTTAGGTGTTCAAGCTATTCCCGAAAATTAATATTGGATAAATACGCGAACGGTAAAGCAACATACAAACCGTCAATTTTTGGAAGGACTTCGGAGAAACCAATTTTTCTTTTTTTTAGGGGGGGGGGGAGGGAATTCCAGGAAACCTCGAAGAATTCAGAGATGGTGGAAATACTGGATACACCAATAAATGGAAAAACGATACAAATAATTTAGCCCATCTTACAGAAATTGGTTGAGGATCATGAATATGGATGCCAAGTGTCACAAGGATATCGGGAAGATAATCTGGAACGTCATATGGATGAGCATTGACAAACGCACAAAGTCCTAAAACGCCACAATGTCTCTCTAATATAGACGATTGGAGATGTTTCGGGTCTATGATTTCTCGCTTCTTTCTTGAAACATCCTTTCGAGAATTTTTCAAAAAGCCGTTCTGCAAGAGAAATTAAATGATAAAGATAAGAAAGAACAGAAAAGAAGGGACTTAAGGCACTAAAAATTTTATTAGAGTCCTACTGACTCCGATAAAAATTCTATTTTTGTGTTACCAATTTTTTAGATTTGAGCTAACTGAATCGCAATTACATCTACTTCGCGAGCTCTCTTTTAACAAAGACCCAGCGAGACTATTTTTCTTCTAAAGAAATTGCGACTCGAAGTCACAGGGATACTGAATTTATTGAAATAACCCTATGTCTCTGCTGTCAATTTTCGAGACTCACTTCACAAACTTTCTATTTAAAAAAAAAAAAAAAAAAAAAAAAACGAAAAATAAGTTTTGCAAATGAAATTGCGAACTGAAACGACCTAATAATCAGAATTGATCGATTTGATAAAAACAATAATCCTTGAATTGGACTTAACCTACTATTCTTGCAACAATTGTGTCATTGCGACTCAAAATGACTCGAATCTCAGATTTGATAGACTCGGTGGAAAATGTTTGATCCCAATGAATCTTCTATTTAATGTTCTATTGTTGCAACAATTTATTACATAATATTTTCCCAAGGCGACGCCCGTAAGATAACAAGAAATGCCACAAGAAAAATTGAATCAAGTATCAAAACTAATTGAGTAAAAACAGACTTTAAGGAAATTAAGACGCTTTCAGTCGGGGTGTAACACTGTAGATAAATTTAGACAGTAGGCTACAATCATTCACTGTCTCGACCATTAGACAATGCTGGACTGAGATGCAACTGCTCCGGAGAATATTTATAGAAATATAAACATAAGCGACATTAGTTTTTTTTTCACGGGTAGACAAGTCAGATTTCTCAAAACGTGAAACTTGGCTTCATCTTTGCAACACTAACTTTAACAAATTTTACCTTTTTTTAATTTATTCCAATACATAGATAGATACTTTAGTTCCTGATTTAACCAAAAACAGGTATTTCACAGAAAAAAATAACACGTACACACTTCAAAAAAAGAAAAGAAAAAAGAATACACACTATCTAAAATAAAACATAAACACTAACTAAAAGTCAAGTCTCTTTGTGCAGGATAAAATTCCAATACATAGGCTCTATAAAAATCGGTAATTAGTAGTCTAATGTTATTATTAGATGTTTTTAGAAATTACAAACAGCCTCAAGTTGGTTTCAAAGGCATTTTGAGAAAGCTTCTGCCAAAATACGTGTTCCAGGGTAATATATAGCCTACTGGACCGCTGACGGCAGATTAAATGGGAATTGTTTGTACAAACCGAGAATGTAGTAGCCAAAAATTATTGAGTTTGATTATATTGTTTAAATTTATTTACAATGGTGTATGCGTACAGACGTCAGTATACTCTCTGTAGACCACTTTCTAGCAGTCAATTTAGTTTGGTTCACAACTACAGAGCTTTCTAATTGTTAAGACAGTTTTTTTTTTTTTTATAGAGGATCCAAAATAAGACATTATTCAATTTCCAAAAATGAGAGTCTGGTAGCATTTACAATTTCTGTTACTCAATTTTCTATTATCATACCAGTTCGGCTGCTGAAAAACTAAGAAAAAGACGAAAGAATTGGAGTAAGTAAAAACAATTCTATGTGCGCAAAACTCCATAAAACCTCATTTCCGAATAGACCTTATTTAAAAAAAATAATAAGAGTAAAAAACATAAAACAAAATATGCTTCCTTTGTTTTTATTAAAATAGCCAACTTGGCAAATAGCATTTTCAAGACGCTTTCAATTCCTTTGTATTACTTTGGTTGAGATAAAAAATTTAATTTCCAGAAGAAAAGACAAATCGTTTTTAATAGATCTTTAATTATATTTTACATTCAGTTATTCAGATAAGCAAAGAAAAAAAAAATACTTTATTAAGTTTGAATACGAGGAGGGTAAAAGAAAAAGGATGTTTAGGTTGGTTTTGTGGAAACAACTATTCGATTTATTTCAAACATAATAACAGCCTCCCAAATTGATAGAATATAAAGAAAAGGCAAAAACAAAACAACACACTGGCCATAACAATATAACACAAAACAGAACAAATACTGGCTAATCTAGATTAAAGGTGACCGATACAAATGCTAATTACAATCAAGCAATACTTAGCATACATTGCCTAATAATATTCTATGAATCATCATAGAAAAAGATTATATATCATCAACTTCCAAAGGTTCCAAAATATAAGTTATGAATTATGAATGATTGATGGTCCAAGTGAATATACTATTTGTCGTTTCTCATTCATTATCAAAATGGGATCTTTCATACCAAAATACTTTACCTGTGAAGATGTGGAATGAAATTTAGACATTTCCCTAAAACTTTACCAAATTCGATTTCTTTTAAATATATGAGGCAGGTCCCCATGTACCTAAAGTTTTCATCGGGGGGGGTGTAACAATAAAATTTGGGGACGGGGAGAATAGTAAAAAACTTTACAATTCGAATAAGAATTATCCAGAAATCTTGGGCACTTCGATTTCTGGGGGAAGGGGGTTCCGGTTCAAAGGCCACACCTGGGTACACTCCTAATCCGAGCATTAAAATTGGCGCCAATTCATGAAAATGTAGAGCGAGATGCAAGAATTTTTTGAATTTTTTAAAATAAAGAAAAAAAGATGTTTTTAAAATTTAGGGAGGGGGTAAACAGGAGGGGGTGATTTTTCTATCAATGAGAGTACCAAAAATGAAATTTTTGAAAATCAAAGACAATTGCCCCCCCCCCATTGGCACCCCTGCTTGAGTTACGGAATTTTAAATATGTGCTAATAATTTTTAGTTAAAAAATTACGGAGAGAAAATACACTGCTGAAATTGGCAGAAATTTGCTCGACAAAAAGCGGATACCCAAATAAAAATAGACACAAATGGTTTCAGAAGGAAATCTTAAACTTCACTTCTTACTCTATTATGGATAAAATTGAAGGCTTATAGCCAAAAACTAGAAGTTAGCAGTTCTGGGCTAAAATTTAGACCAACAACCTGAAAAATGATCAACATTATTCTGAACAGAAACATTCGATCCACTAAACCAAGATCGGCGGGGGGGGGGGGGGCTGACATTTTCACCACAAGAGTAAAAAGGAACAAACATACGTAAATTCATGCACATATCAGCATTAAATGAGTGGAAAGGGGAATTACCCCCATGATCCCAAAAGCCACCCTAAATATTACAAAATTTGAGGCTATAAATACGAATCTTATCTCGACCACCCTCTCCCTTACTCCCGGAAAAAAAAACAAAAAAACGCTTACGGTCGGTCCTGTGTGGACCAATGCTCAGGCTGATTTACTAGCATTATCCAAATTACATATTTATGAACAACTTCCTTGAAAAATTATTAAAGAAACCCTTTTACCAAAGGAGAGGCTCAAATCAAGGAATGATATCAGGGGTCTATCATACCTAGGACCATACCAGACAAGTACCCTAGTTTTGATTGGAACCCTCTGAGTGTACAAGATAAGAAGCTAGGATTGAATCAAAAGCCTTTTATTGACAGAAGGATCCGACATTTGAAATAAAAAAGAGCCTATCAAGTTATTCTGGGAAAGGAACGGGGGGCTGAATTTCTACATTAAGGTAAACTTTCTATACGAACAAGGGAAAATTTTATCAGCTCATAACCTATAATATCTCTTTGATTCCCGAACTTGTGAAAATATATTACAGAAGTAGAATTGAACTTACCATAAGAGCAAAAAAGTCCTCTTTGGGTACAAAATCACAGTGCAGAAGGCCTCCAAAAACCTTAGCAGCTTTCTCCCTCACTTCCAGTCTTTCATCCTTCAAAAGTTTCAGCACCACGTTCACTGTTCTATCTACCCATTCCTTTTTCGTGGCAATCACAAACATGTTATTAAAAGCTAAGCATTGAAAAAAGTCCAGACAAGTAGCCCGAGATTTCCAGCTTGGACTTGAACTAATTTGCTCCACTGTTATCAACGCTATCTCCACACATTCAGCACTCAGGGAAGCCTGAGACATTGATGATAGACACATAACACAGTCTCTTGAAAGCTCGGGGTCAATATCAAAACTTTCATTGGCACAAAGAACTGGAAGAAAGCCAAACATCTCCGGAGTTGCACCATTCGGACTCCTTGTCAACAATCCACTTAGGATTTGACAAACAGTTTTGAACAGTCTTAAAATCTCTTTTCTGTCGTCCCCTTCGATCAATGACACCTTGTCATCTTTTAATATTTCTAACTTCGGAATAACATTTTCCATAAAGTCCTTTTTTCTCGGAGAATGAGTTGGATTTACGCCCGGGATGTAAATGTCTTGCAAAAAGATGTTGGTTACCACGCTTCCTATGCGGTCACGAACGTTCTGATACGAGTGTGTGAGGTAAGGCTGAAGGTAAGACATCAGTCTTTTATTCAGTTCTGCAACTCGCCATTCCTGCTGCGAAAGGCCACCTAACAGAAAAAAAAGTAAGAGACGATTACAGAAAAACATTTCACAAAAAAATTCTGTTAGACGATTGCTTTCCAACATTTGTTTTTTGCCACAAATTTTGATTACAATTTTGCATCATTATTCTTGAGAAGATTAAGGATAGTCTTTAAAATTATTTTTTATTTTAACAAAAAAAATTTATAAATTGAGCATGAGAGAACATAATTGTTCTACAAGAAAGGTGATGGTTTACAACTGAAAATCTATTAAAACCCGCAATACCAATGGGTACTAGATTATGTTGTAATTTAAATCCTCATCCCTACAGTCATTGAGTATTAATAGCAATAATCTTTATAACAATTATAATCTTAACATTAACACTTAAATAATAATTGTAATCTTTCACATTATAGAAATTAACTCCAATTCATGTCTTTTAAGTCTAAAATGTTATTAATGATCTTAGACAACTTTTGAACTGTCCCACTGAAAAATAAATTGCCACGAGACTAGCACACTAGATACTAGCACGCACATTGGGAACCACCGAACTGAATCAACAAAACATAAATATAAGAACTTAGCATACAATAAAGGTGCATGCACCCTCGCTCGTACAAAAGCTGTAACTCTTCTCCCAATGATTTTTATTGAAAAACTTTAATTATTTAATATAAAAAATCACATTAAAAATAGTGAGTTGAAACATAAAAATATAACGCTTGCACCGTTCAATACCAAAACTAATAAGATTAAAAAAAAAAAAAAAAAAAAAAAAAAAAAAAAAAAAAAAAAAAAAAAAAAAAAAAAAAAAAAAAAAAACACAAAGACCTACAGTTGAACTGGCCTATATAACAAAACTAAGAAGTAACTCCCGAAAACAATGGCTCTATCTCTAGTGGGAAGAAAAAGAAGAAGAACAATTAACTGAACATTTTGGCTTTATTACCAAACGGGTCTTCAACGTTAAAAATGAAAAAAATTTAGACAACTAATGCAAAAAATGAGAATAAGAAAAAACGAAAAAAATAAAAAATATTTTTTTTCTTCTTCTTTGTATTTAGACGATTCCCTGGGAGGGAAGGTAATCCTTATTCTAAGGTACGGTCAGATAATTTTTCCAAAGAGGCAGAGGACTAGAGGTCAAAGCAGAAAAAGAGCCTTTTAGGTTACTATTTCTCAATTTTCAACTGTAAAAGGTCCTTAAAACCTATCTCAGGAGTTTTCCTTTTGTTAAGCACGTGTGAGTCTTACTACTTAATAGATTCTCAGTTATATTAGAAACAAACTAAACTAAAGAAGAGAAAAAAGTGAAACTAAACTAAAACAAAAAAAGCTGAAAAAATAAAGAGTAACATCGCGACAGTCTAAAAGTAAAGTAAAAACCTATTTTTTTTGCAACCATAGAAGGATGGCCTCAGAATTTTACTGACCTAAAATCGGGCACCCATTTTATATGAATGTTTAATAATAAAAGATGTAAAGCCAAACGGGTGTACACTGACAAAAACAAAAAAATAGTTAATTTAGAAAATAATGGGTCTAGGAGGAAACAAAAGAAGTAGTAGGAGGAAAAAGAAAAGAAGAAAAACAAAAAGGAAAAGAAAGAAAAACAAAAGAAGAAGTAGGAGGAAAACAAAAGAGTAGGAAACAAAAGAAGACGATCAATCAAACAAATATTGCGTCTGTATCATAACAAGATTTTTTTCAGCGTTGACACAGGGAAAGAGTTTAAACCAAAACAGTTTAAGAAGAGAAACAATCCTAAATCACAGAGAATAAAAAGGAAAAAGAAAACAATATGTATTATAACTAATCCACGTAATTCCAAGGATACAATCAATGAGCTAATCCCATCACAACGCAGAAGCAACTTTTGTGAACCTTCAACAGAACCGCTTCTGTTGTTGCAGGATTTACCGGATTTGGTCAACGAAAAGCTACAGACCCCCTCATTTTAGTGGGGACTTTTAATTTTATTAGGCTTTTATACCAAAAAATTAACAATTATTATGGTACGTACATTCATTGGAAAAATCAATGAAGGATGATAAGTACCCTATATTCTCTACAGTATGTGGGTATGTTATTATCAAATTACACACTGTTTTACGAAAGAATCAATAATTTGTCAGTACTTTCTTTGGAAGATTCTCAGAGGAATGCCGAGACTCAGTATTCCTTCTAGTTTACAGCTATGTTATTTAAGAAAAAAAGAAGAATAAAAAAAAAAATACGAGCTATTTAGAGAGGGCTCCCCGTTCTCAAAGGAAACTTTTTATGAGACGTTTTGCTTGTAAAACTGTGCATCTCTTCACAAGGCATCTTAAATATAGGCTACCTAAAGCCACTAAAAAAGGATTACATACAATTAGATTTTTTAGTCAGAGGCAATAGTTCACAAAATATAGCAGGGAGAGGAGAGGAAAATATTTACTTTTTTAAAATGAAAACATAAAAAAGCTGTATTTCAGAAGCCAGTGTGGATGTTCAATTAAGTTGATTTTCTCATTTTTTTTTCAATAAAAATACCAAAAATACAATTATCAAAATCTAGGGAGTCAGCAACCCCCTCACCCTTCCTCAATCAGCACTCCAGTTTGTAGTTACACAAGAAAGTGACATGTCAAAGCCACACCAAAGAAACATTTTTGATCATCGTACCACCGAAAGAACACCTAGACATTTGACTAAGTGGTTGTAGAATTCTCCAAAATTAAATCTTTTAAGTAATAACTACCCAAATCTAAAAAAATCGATACGGTGGAATTTTTATTTTCGTTTGTCTGTAAGTGTAGGTGGCACACATATACATTATTTAGGTGTTAGTTTTGGAAAGTAAAAATATTAGTACGACTAGAAGGTCAAGCAAAAAAAAAAAGAAGACTCCTACCACGACTGGTCCAATTGGGACTATTTTTGCCATGACTAATCATACAACAGCTACTGCAAACACGACTATTACAATCACTTTTGTCTTGTTAACTTACAGAGAATCATCTAGCTAGGGTAATAGGTTCGTAGCAGTAGTACCCTCTTTGTCAGAAGACATGTTTGCATGTCTACACACAGAGGATCTCCAAAAATTGGACTGAAGGTTTCCAAAAAAATAGTACCGCTAAAAGTGCATATAATAAATAAAACCCGTCACAGCGTTAATCAACCTGAGGCCAAAATACTAGCGAATTCTCTTCCCATATCTCACCCTGTTTGAAGCTTCTAATTGTATCACTGTATAAAGGACCCGAAATGCATTAAATCTTTTATTATAAATCCATCAGGTTTATTAGGTAGGAACATGTTGGGATGCGGGCTTTGCCACTCTGATAACATCTTAAAGGAAGCGAAACCCCCAATAAGTTTGCCGCTATCCTTTTTATTTTTAAACTTCCAATTAGTTGTCTTATTCTGTGCCTTGCACTAATTCGCGTCTCTAGCTCCGAAGGACTTCTTCTTCAAGTTTAGTTGGTGTTCAATATTTAATTACTCTTTTTTTTCTTATGGCTCTTTTATTATATATATGTGTCACGATAGATTTTTTTTTAATTTGTTCATTTTCACTTTTGAGTTGGCTATGAAAGAGGGATGTTGCATATTTCATTGGCTGTAAGAGGGTCTTCTGACATTTCTTTCTTTCCTTTATTTGTGTTTTATTTTTTTGCTGAGTCTGGCAAGTTCTATATGGTCTGATTTGGGTCAATGAATGGTGATAATTGGCAGCAGGAGCTTTTTTTCTTTTCTAATGATATTTTTGTACAGTTTTACTTCCTCTTTCCCTGTTACTCGGGCTACAGAGCCCAATGGAGGTGTAGGGGAGGGTAATCTATAATTTTACCTTGTTGTTATAAGTAAACGAACTTGTACGAACTCGTTAGTTTTATTTGCAAGTAAAAGTACAGTATAGCAACATTACAACTGCACTAAAAGTACAGTAAAACTACAGTAAAGCTACAGTAAAACTACAGTAGAAGTACAGTAAAATTAAAGTGTAACTACACTAAAACTGCAGTAAAACTACGCTAAAACTAGAGTAAAACTACACTAAAATTACAGTAAAACTACCGTAAAACTACAGTGAAACACCAGTAAAACTACGGTAAAACTACAGTATAATTACAGTAAAACTACAATATAACTACAGTAAAACTATAGTAAAACTAGCTTCTTTTCTTATTACCGAGACGAATTTTAATTTGGACTATGGTGTACAGCACAATAAGAAATGAAAATTACCTTGGAGGACGTATAAACGACTAGTTTCAGCAAAGCTGCCTTCTTCTTCCCTGATTGGCTCTTCCATAAGTAGCTCTAGCAGCCAATGAAGACGATTAGGATCCCTACTCTCAGATGCTGTTGCCATACAGGTTCCCCAATCACCGATTGTCTCATTAGTTATGTTTCCAAAGGCATTTCGCAACACTGGACAGAGAAAATCCCATAAAGCTTGAGTTTTGGAATAGTTCCAATATTTAGAGCCTCTGATCAAACCTACGAAGCAAAAGTACTAAATTAATAGTTGATGCCATCTAATCCTTAGAAAAAATTATATTGACAATATGGGCAACGCGGACACAATGCGGGACACTACTTGTTACATTCTTGTCATTAACTAAAAATTTTTCAGGCAATTATAAAAATTACAAAATAAACTGTTTTAAAATAAATTTTTTTTTTTTTTTTACAGAGAATATATTTCAAGATAAGCTAATTATGAGTTTTTCCGTTTTCTAATTTATCTAAATAAAATTTTTAGATTATAGTATTCAAAGATACTCCCTCAATCCATACGACAGTTAATGGTAACGAATCCAAAATTCTTTGTGCTTAATTAAGAAAAAATTAACAGGGAATTATCATATTTATTCAATAAGCAGTGTTGGAATGTGTTTGGTAAGTTGAAATCCTGAAGTCAGGAGGTTCGAGTCCTGGTGTTGTTGGTTATTTGGTTTGAAACGGAGGTCAATGGTTTGACCCTGTAAGCTAAGCCATAGTCACCCCACCTCTAAATGGGTAACTGGAGAAATCTGGGGCGAAAAACATGGGAAGCGTCGGATGATTCGCCCTCAACCACGCATTGCACTCCCAGCCGAAGGCATCGAATAAGGAGACCGGTACCAGCACAAAGCAGACCATTGGTCAGCATGCAAAAAAGTTTAAGTAAGTTTTATACTGCCTCAATCTATGCAACGGTTAATGGCATCGAATTAAAAAGTCTTTACAGTAATTTTATCACAGCAAATTTGTTTTTGTATCCTTTCGTTAAGTGCAACAACAACACAAAGGGGATATTTTCCGATGGATGCAATTGTGTCATTCTTCCGGTAAGAAGTAAGGCTCAACCAATATTTTCCAAAAGAGATAGAAAGAAGTCAAGATGCATAGTTTTTTTTTTTTTTTTTTTTTTTTTTTTTTTTTTTTTTTCTTTTCTTTTTTTTTTAGAGCGGAAAAAATTGGAAAAGATGTCTTAGAAACAGACAATTACTACTGCTACTTTGTCAGTTGTGTCATTTTCCCAATAAGGTTCCTTCCCAAAACAATACCCCTGTCTTTATCCGCAACTCCATAAGAAATTTTAGTGGCCGTAAGATTACAGCACCAAAAGCAACAATTTTGCCTATTTTTTAATGATGTTACCACTCATTTTAACGAAATGACTGAGTGTTACCATATTGATTTTCTATCAACTGATGACTAGGCAAAACTCACAATACTACTGACAAAAATATTGCAAGACGAAAAAATTGCTGTCTTCAAGAAATTTTTCACCAGAACACTAAACAAAGGTAAATTCTCGTAAAAAACACCTTTTTTTAAAAAAATCTACTAACTTTAAAGTTAACTTTAAGTTTAACTTTTACCCCTTTACTTTACCCTCTTTAACTTTTACCCCTAACGTTAACTTTAACTGAAACTTCTTATTTCTTGATATTAGACGTAGGAATCAATGAGATGTACTCATAATTTCGAAATTTCCATCATTTCGAAAAAAAAAAACACTACAAATAATACAGATGTATTACTTACTTAATAAACTGGTTACATAACTGTCATTAATTTACAAGGCCATGACGATGAAACTTGCCTTAAAATGTATGCCACCTGAAATCCTCCGAGATATTTTCCCTAATTATTTGTTAGATTTGCGACTGAATTCCTATACCAGAGAATATCGACTGGGTAAAAATTACATTACTTTGAGCGTAATTTTATTTCTTCAGATTATTTTAAGCGTATTGTAAATAAGTGTATTAACATGTAATTGACGATCCGATGCTATTATAATATTTTTTTTTACGCTATTAAGGAGAATATACGAGTTATTTATTTATTGAATCTATTTGTCAATATTCGACGTAAAATGTAAAATAGTTCTGTAATAAACTTTTAATTATTGATGATTATGAAAAAACGCCAGACTGGCATAAACTATTTCATAAGTACCAAAATGAGGCCAAAATGTACCAAAAAAAAATAAGTACCAACGATAAACTCTACAATCAATTTAATAATTTTGATTAGAAATGAAAGTAAGAAAATTAAGTCTCAAAATACCTGCAATGATTTCAGCTGCACAACGCTGGTGGCTCTCCTGTTTTTCCTGCGTCAGTCGGTTCAACTCCAACTTGAACCATTCCAAAACTTCATCTTCATGATTTCTAAATAGCATTTTGAACATTAAATATTTTCGGGAACAAAATTTATCCTTCCCTTTCCGCTCCTCAAGCGATAAATACTTGACAAGTGTTTTAACCTTTTCTTCATTAGTGAAAAAACTACGAATCGGTTTTTCAGCTTCTTTTAGTTCCTCCCATTTTCTCCCAAATACGGGCTGCTCCTTAGGTGGCGCTGGTGTTTGTAATTGCTTCGGCCATGTGTAGTAGCCCCAATGAGTTTTATGAACGTACCTGGTTTGTTCCCATTCTTCAGCAGTTTTAGGGACTGTACTTGAATTGTACTGTAGCCACTGATTATCATCTCTTTCTCCCAGTTCCCCAGTTGGCTTCGAAAATGAAAATGGGTCAATAGAGACTCGCTTTGCTTTTATTTTTTGCTGCTGAGATATAGCTGCAACCGTCCAGAGCGAAACTTTTCGCATTGCTATACTTTCATGAATCAAATTCTCTACGAATATACTAACACCATCTACTGGGAACAGAACATCTTTTCGGATTAAACTACCCAACATACTTGTCGCTAGCTCGTAATAACGCCAGTGTAGAGAACCATTCTTCAAAAGTTCGCACAATGAACCTACAAGACCTAGGTACATGGCCTCATTTTGGTCTCCTTTTATTCTTTCTTTTTCTTTGCCTAATTTAACTACATCATCACTTACATTTGAATTCATTTTTCTTCCATATTCGACAACACTGTCACTAATATTAGTACGTAAATACACTGTCCTATAGAAAGAATCAATGTCCTTACTTGCTCTCTCTAGTAATCGAATAATTGAAAGTTTTTCTGAAAACTTTGTTTTTACCAAAGTGGGCCAGGCTTTCACCAATATTTCAAAATCATCACTTAAAGCACGAGTTGTCAGTCTCATATTCAACAGAATAAAAAGAGCGCCTTTGAATTTTTCATGATGGCTTTCCGGGTCTAAAGTCAGGAAACTTTCTATTTTCGGGTATATAGCAGAGGAGCTATACGCAAACAAATTGGAAACCGATTCGATAAAATTCTGAGCTTTGATTCTAACTTCAGAATAATGCGAAGTTGATAGTTTCACCATATAATCAAGAATACGCAAGAATGTTGGTGTGATATAAGAGCAGGGTAGGTTCGACTCAACCAGCCGGCTTAAATGCGTCAATTCTACTTTCTCTACCATTACTACTCTCAACTGATCCCTCTTCTTTTTTATTACATTTGTGTAAGTTCGTTTCATGGTTGAAAAAGATCTTCGCGCAAAATCCCACATTTCTTTACTTAATCCGCAGTTATACGTTATAGATGTAAGCACAGAAGTGCACATAACAAGAGATTTAGTATCATCTTCACTTACCTCCAAGATTTTATCAATAACCTGAATGATAAGATTGGTAAGAAATAAGCGAACGTTCTGTCCTTTGTACGTTATAAAACGTTCGGGAGCAGGGACATATATACTGTAAGGTAATAACCGAACCTCTGATTCAGGTAATCGAACTTGATCCTCCTCCCATACTGGAAGGATTTGTCCCGCTCCACTAACTACATTATCGATAATCTTCAAACTTCTTTTCAAGTTTTCTTTAGTAACGTTTTTGCCTTGAAGAAAGTTCATCAATATTTGAATTTCATGGGCAAAGACAACATTCAATAATTCACTGGCAAAAGATATTTCAGCCTCAGAAGATTGGTGCCACTTAATCTCTAAGTTTCTAAAATCTACTGGTTTTGCCCATTCATTTAGTAACAAAAACTTATCTTTGCCATCAGTTTTTGGTAGGTCTGGAAGGCTTCCACGATTCAGGACATAGCAATTACAAAGGCGTTTAAATATATGGTGGATCATTTTTGCAACAATTTCTGAGGATTGCTGACTTTCCAACTTGAGCAGGCGCTCTACTATATTAATCAACTCTGTTTTGTAGGGAAGAAGGGCATCTCCTTCACCAACAACAATTTCTGAAAGTAATAGGATTGAAAATAGGAGATCTGAATCCAGATTTTCTTCTTTAAAAACGTCTTCATTTTCTGTGAGAAGCTCTATTTTGTGGAAAAGATTCGGTAAAAAAGCCTTATAAGTCTTCACTGCTTTAACGCTGGCAAATGCTTTAACTAAACTTGCAGCTAATTTACCAGAGACCCGAACTTCTAGTATTTTGTCACTAAAAAAGTCGCAGACTTTGCGAAGAGACAGATCAAAGATTTCCTCAGAACACTGAGTCAAAAGCTTAGTCACCGCTCCCTCAAGAACAGCTTCCACAAATTTTTCTTCCATGCTCATCTTCTCTGTTTCTCTTTCAACTCTAGGGCTGACATACGTACTATTCTCCACAAGCACAAGTAGCCTGTCAATCATTTGAAGAACTAAGTCTTCAAAATTTGCAGTCGCAAGAGCAACAACCTCATCATGCTCGGTAAGGCCTTCAACTGATGAGACAGCGCTTGAACAGTCGACTATTGGAATTAAATATGCAAAGGTGACGAGGAATTGGAGGGTTGCTAGGGTCTTCTTTATATCATTAGGGTCTATGCCTGGTAAGGCTTGGAACATCAAAGGTATTATATGCGTTCTTCCTTCTGGGTAATATTTAGGAGATCTAAGCATTGGTCGACAAACATTTACCATCCCAAGCATGCAAGATATGAGCCTGAAATTGAGTGATATAATTTTAATCAAAATCTTAAATCGACAACAATTACGCTAGTGCAGTGTATAATTATATGTTTACAGCCTATTATGTAAAATCATATTATGTAAACATAATATGTTTACAGCCTACTGTAATACCCAAGAAAAAGAGAGAGATTAATTTCAATACTAAACAAAGAAACCAAGGTGGTAGACCTGGATCACCCCTCTTTTTCATCTCTTTTTTCACAAGGCCCGGGTCAAGCAATGCCAGGGGCGCAATGAATTATCATTCAGTGATTTTTTCCTTGACAAAAACTGGACTGGTGTGCTTTATCGCGAAATTGCCAGGTGGACTCCGCCACCATAATGCCTATTCACAGAAAAGTGATTTTAGAACAACACAGGAATTCCGTGGCCACTTATAAACTGTCACATGTCTTCCACGAATGGCAAGTGAAAGTTCGGTATACCACCCCTCTTTTTCATTACTTTTGACTAATCATTTACTTTCTTTTCATTGCTTTCACTATCCCTGAATTTTCAGGGATACTCCAAAAATTTCGCCAAAACGGAGCGGCAAAAACATTTGGGCCTAGAAGTGTCAATGCTATAAATCCAGCCCTGCAAAGTGGAAAAAGAAAAAACAATCAACTAGGTAAAAAACGTTGGAAAGGACCATAATATGTCTCCAGCTTCGAAATATTAGACTCGCACAGTCCCTTGGACATCTTTGCTGTTACATCTGGACCATTTAACATCAACATGATTTTCCTGTTTCATTTCATTGCAGTAAATACAATCATTATTTTTATAGTCCATTTGGTACTGTTTCAATGGTATTATTTGGAGAAATCTGGGGGAGGTAAACAGGAAGGGTGTGCGAAAGCACAGGATGGCTGGTCCCATCCCCCATTGCACTTCCTGGTTGAAGGACCTTGAGAGGGAGATCAGCACCACCGGTTCGAACATTAAGGGTCTAGGGCCACATCCTTTACCTTTTACTATTTCAATGATGTTTAGCCTAAATCATACCAAAAGCTTATTCGGAAAAAAATAATGCAAAAACAAAAGCAAAAAATGACTTCATGGAAGATATAACCAGCTAAAATTTTCTGAAACTTTCCCAGCAATACTTGTCCATAAGTTATGGGGAAAACAGAGCTAAGTCTATATTGGTTAATCAAACTAGTTATTATACAGATTTTATTTGAATCTAATAGCCTGTAGAACGTAGCTAATCAAATCGACAATGGTTCCAATTTGTCCAGCATTCGAAAACACAGTCTCTATTCTTGTATGCTAAAAAAAAAATCACAAAATTCACTTAAGAATTCTGAATTTTACATAAAGGAAAAGAAAGGGAAATCGAGACAAAAGAAGTGGAAGAAATCAAACCTTAACATAAAACAAGAGCTAAGAATTCATATGGCACTTGTGACTAGGCCGGACGAGCCAAGAGCTCATAAGGCACGAGCTCTAGCAAAATTCTAAAAATCAACAGATTGATTTAAAAGGAAAATCAGAGGCTTAATGCCGATCGAGATTTAAAATAAGAGCTCTGAGACAGGAGTTCCTTCTAAATATCAAAATTCATTAAGATCCGATCAACCACTCGTAAGTTATAAATACCTCATTTTTTCTAACTTTTCCTCTCCCTTCAGCTCCAGATGGTCTAATCGGGGGAAACGACTTTATCAAGTCAATTTGTGCAGCTCCCTGACACGCCTATCAATTTTCATCGTCCAATTATGTCAATGACGTTTCTATAACTTGTGCTTATTCTTCCCATCAACTTTCATCCCGATCTCCCACTATAAGCGTTTTCCAAGATTTCTGTTTCCCCCTCCAGCCCCCTATGTCCCCAGACCCGATTCAAATTGAAAATGGAACATCTGAGACATAAGATCCTTCTATATATCAAGTTTCATTACGATCAGATCACCCATTCATAAGATAAAGATACCTCAATTTTCACGTTTTCCTAGAATTCTGGTTTCCCCTTCCAACTTCTCCCAATATCACCGGATATGGTCAGGATTTACAATAAGAGCTCTAAAGCACAAGATCCTTCTAAATATCAAATTCCATTAAAATCTGACCACCTGTTCGTAAGTTACAAATACCTCATTTTTTCTAATTTTTCCGAATTACCCCCCCCCCCCCACCCCAAGTCCACCAAAGAGAGCGGATCCGGTTCGGTTATATCAGTCACGTATCTTGGACATGTTTTTATTCTTCCCACTAAGTTTCATCTTAATCTGTTTTCTAAGATTCTCAAGTGTTTTCTAAGATTTCCGGTCCCCCTCCCAATGACACCGGATCCGGTGAGTTTTAAAATAAGAGATCTGAGTTACGAGGTACTTCTAAATATGAAATTTCATTAAGATCGGATCACTCCTTCGTAAGTTAAAGATACCTCATTTTTTCTAATTTTTCAGAATTAACCCCCCCCCCCAACTCCCCCAAATAGAGCAGATCGGTTCCGGTTATGTCAATCACGTATCTAGGACTTCTACTTATTTCTCCCACCAAGTTTCATCCCGATCCCTCCACTCTAAGCGTTTTCCAAGATTTTAGGTCCCCCAACTCCCCCCAATGTCACCGGATCCAGAGCGCTTATGTCAGTCACGCATCTTGGACTTGTTTTTATTCTTCCCGTCAAGTTTCATCCTGATCTCTCCGCTTTAAGTGTATTCCAAGATTCCCGGTTCCCCCCAACCCCCCCCCCCCCAATGACTCTGGATCCAGTCGGGAATTAAAATAAGAGATCTAAGTTACAAGGTCCTTCTACATATGAAATTTCATTAAGATCCGATCACTACTTCGTAAGTTAGATACCTCATTTTTTCTAATTTTTCAGAATTAACCCTCCCCCAACTCCCCCAAATAGAGCGGATCCGTTCTGGTTATGTCAATCACGTATCTAGGACTTCTGCTTATTTTTCCCACCAAGTTTCATCCCGACCCCTCCACTCTAAGCGTTTTCCAAGATTTTGGGTTCCCCCCCCCAACTCTCCCAAATTCCAGTCCTATGTCCAAGGGCCGTCTTCAGCACAATACGAGAAAGAGAAAAAAAATATGTATATATAAATAAACATAAATTAAAATGCAAAAATTAAAACTAGTAATGTTAAAAACTTTTTTTTAAAAAGCCCTAGCATCCTTACTTCAACGAACTTCAACCAGGACTGGCAAAAAGACTGAAGTGAGATGATAAATTCTCAGTTCCTAGTGAGGAAGTGAGAATTTATCCAGGTTCCTGGTTGAACTTCGCTGAAGTAAGGATGCTAGGACTGTTTTAAAAAAAGTTTTTAACATTATTAGATTTAATTTTCGCACTTTAATGTAATTTATTTATATATATATACATTTTTTTTCTCTCTCTTTCTCGTATTGTGCTGAAGACGGCCCCTGGACATAGGGCCGAAATATTCACAGAATTGATTTCCACTGTCTTGAAAAGATTTTCCCTATTGTTTCAACTTTGTATTTGTTTGAAGGTCTAATAAGCAAGCATCCAGTGTCAACATCATCCCCACGACCCCTTAGGACAATGATCCTAGATTATATAAATTATCCATTGCGCCCAGATAGGTTTTAGTAGAAAAGCTCTTAGGGTCGTTCACATGGCCAAGACTCCACAAATTTACTAAGGATATACTCTACAAACTAGACACATATCTGAGTAAAACAAAAGATGCAATATGCACCCGAGTTTTTAAATCCTCTTCCACATTAAGGGGAGATTCTAGGGATTCGAGTTGAAATTTCTGGAGGAGGGAGTGAGGAGACGCCAAATGGCTCTCACATCATGACTTTGAGAAGGAGAAAAGTAGATCGAAAAACACTATGTGGATCCAGGTCATCGAAATAGTATATCTGTATTATCTCAGGAAAAGCTCGGGGATGAAATAGAAAATTTCATGTACAAAAGAAAAGAAGTATTGAGGTTGAGACAAGAAGAATTGATATTTAGTGTTGGGTGAGGGAGAGGCTAAAAAACTTTTTTCTCCGACCCGCGAAAACATTTTGATCTAAGCTCCTCTGGGACTTCTCTTCTGAGAAACGTAGACTGAAAGATACTATGTACATCCAGGACATCGAAATAGTATACCTGTATACTACAACTTTGCACCTATTTATGATAGTAAAAGACCTTTGAGGCAGGCTGCCAAAAACGCAAGGTCAGCTTTGAGAACTTGCATTTAATCATTTTGTTCTATTTTGTTTGAATGAATTTATCATCTCACTTCATTCTATTTGTCAGTCCTGGTTGAACTTCGTTGAAGTAAGGATGCTAGGGCTGTTTTTTAAAAGCTTTTAAAAAAACATTATTAGCTTTAATTCTCACATTTTAATGTAAGTTTATATATAAATATATATATATATATATATATATATATATATATATATATATATATGTGTGTATATATTTATATATATATATACATATACATATACATATATATATATATATATATATATATATATATATATATATATATATATATATATATATATATATAAATATATATATATATATACAGGGCCGAAATATCCACTGAGTTGATTTCCACTGTCTTGAAAAGAATTTCTCTATTGTTTCTACTTTGTGTTTGTTCGTTACAAGATTCCACCCTCCAACTCCTTATACCTTGTATTTGCTGTTGTTAGCATTTTCTTGTTAGAAGCCCACTCTCGCAAGCATCGCTTTTGGTATGCTACCGACCAATTTCGTATGCTGCTTCTTGGAAATAAATTGTGATTACTACTACTGCTGCTACTATCCAGTAAAGTCATAAACAAGTTATACAAAACTAAAAAAAGATACAAAATACTGAATAGATTAAAAATAAAGATATGAAATAAAGACAAATTCAAAGAGGACTAAAAACCTAAAGACTACAGAAAGATACTAAATAAAAATACAAGTTAAGTTAATTTTTTTATTTTTTTTTTTTACTTTTGATGAATGCACCAAGAATGAAAGAACCACATTTAGGGAAAGGGAACTATAGGTATAATTGTATAAAATTTTTTTTTCAAAAAGCCTATGCTATGCATAGTATGCCAACTCAGGTAATTTATAATCAAACCACGAACTGTAAATACTACGAATTGTAGGTAAGGAGCGACCCGGCTCAATAGTAATCGAAACTCTAAAAATTTTTTGATACCAATGGATACATAAAAAAATTGGATTTTTATACTTATTTTAAATATATGAGTTTTATTAAATTTAGTCTTACCCATCAAAGGTTACGAGTTCAAGAAAATTTCCCTGATTTTCAAAAAAATGGTGAACACAACCCTTAAAATTCATAGACTCTTAATGAGAATCACACCATCAGATTCAGCGCATCAGAGAACCCTATTGTAGAGGTTTCAACCTCCTATCTACAAAAATATGGAGTTTTTCACTTTTTGCCAGAAGAAAGTGCCGAAATTTTCCACTTTTTGCCAGAAAGGCGTGCCGCGGCACGCCTGCCACGTGCCAAGAGCTGGGGACCGGTGGCTAGTAATTGCAAGAATATTTGTGTATATTTTAACAAGGGTTTACAACAATTCAAAAACCTTAAAAAGAAAACCATGTTTGAAGCTTAGGAGATATTGTTGTTACAAATCAGACTTACTTTAATAATCGAATATCTTTGAAAAGACTAAGTATGAAAAGACAGCAAATTGTCTGCGGTTAGAAGACAAGTAACAATGAGAATCCATATATAGCAGCCTGCCGCGTACCCAAGTCCCGTGGCCCATTTTTTCCCGAAAATGGCATTATATTTTTTCTCTGAAAATTGGCATATTAAAATTTTCTCGTATGAAGAAAAACGATCTAGATTTTTTTTTAATGCGAATAGAATAACTTTCAGAAACGAGAAGCATAAAAGGGAGGAGCATTATCATTCAATATAAAAGCTCGACATGGAATGGAAAAATCGGACGCTCAAGTGGAAACAATCCTTTAATAGCTATGTACTTCCATTAAAGTTTCTTAAGCTAAATTAGATTTTGTTCAAAATAAAAAAAAACTAACGGCCCGGAAAAAGAAACGTAAAAATAAAAATAGAAGAAGAAATGGTGATATTTTTGCCTAGTATACCAGAAACTGAGAAGGAATTTCTAGCAAGTTCCCAGGTACTAATGTTATGAAGAAGAGGCTCGCGGCCTTAACGTAAGTATCTACCTGTGAGGTTCAGTAACAGTCTCCAGTGACGCATAGAATTTGTCAACGAGGTTCGGTATGATCTTCTCTGGTCGCAGTTGAGCCAAATCGCGCAGCGCCATTAAGGGAGAAATTATCAAATTTTTGGCGAACATTGCTAATTCAGCTGCTGGCTTGACGCAGTCAACAAATTTATCTATGTCTTCTTCTTTAAGCTTCTTTTCTTCTGGAATGTTGCAAAACCACGTGGGTTTTTTATAACGTTCAACATGCAAACGCTCCACAAAAGCTGATGTCACCTCTGTCAGAAAATTGAACAGTCTTTTATTCCATTTTCCAGTGTTGGATGGATGAAAATAGGATTCAGTAGCTAAAAAAAAAGAAATGCTAAAATGGTAATAATATAAATTACCTTTTCTATCCTATTTTCTATAGATTACATATTTATATATTATGTATAGATTATTGTATGTAGATTATTATCATGTGTCACGTTTTTTTACATTTATTATTTTATATATTTATAATTTCTTTTATTAGCAACCTTTGTCTTTTTCCTTCGTTTCTAAGAGTGTAGCCTGCTTAACTTAAATTCTTTAGCCATTCAATAAAAAAATCGAAAGGGGGTTTCAGAAGAACAATAACTTAAGTGAGATTTGTGGTATTGCTCCAAAACCTACACTCGTAAATGCACTTTTTCGTTTTAGTACCCAACTATGTACAAAGATGCACTAATAAGATCAAAAGTAACAAATGTCATTTACATTCTTCAAAAAAGGCTCTGAAAAAAAAAGGATTGCCAGACCTCAACCCTCCTTTTCTGTATAAACCCAAGACATTTCCTATTTTATACGACGGGCAGACTAACGGTTTCTTTTTAGAAAAAAGATGAAAAAAAGAAGAAAAAGCCTTCTCTGCAAAATTTTTGAAGACAATTGTTATTTTAAAAAATATTTCCAACAGAAATAAACGATACATATATTAGTCCAGTCAAAAAGAAAGAAAGGAAGAACAATACCATAAATTAAAACTAAAAGCAAAATACAAAAAGATCAAAGAGCCAGTAGTGCAATAATATATGAAATTAATGTTATTATATATAGTAATTATTTAATATATTTCATATAATTATTTATATATAATTATAATTATATTAATTATTTATATATAATATATAATTATTTAATAATATTATATAATATCATATATAATATTATATATTATATACAATAATAATAATAATATATGCCAAATCAAATGCAAAGAAGCAATCAACATCAAACAAACAGATATCCCAAATATAGATTAAAGGCGCTTTTTTGGCGAAAATGTTTTTGGCAAATTTTGGCGAAAATTTAGGAAGGAGGGGATTTTTTTCAATTCTTTCTTCAACGATACAAAAAAATGTGTTTTCAAAATCAAGAAGAAGCTTTCTTTTTTTTCGTTTTCTCATCAAAATACAAAAAAAACTTTTTAAAAGTCAACGGGGAATAGGAGGGGGGGGGGGATTCAATTTACATTTTGCAACATATCACCTTTTGAACAAGTTTTTTAATGATTTTTTTTCTTGACAGATTCGTCGAAATGTTCATGGGACTGTAAATAAGACTAGAAGAGAGGTCATACCTATTCAGTGGATCTGCCACTGGCATCAACTGAGGAGAGGGGGGGGGGGCATTTTCATTGAAAAATGCTCTTTTTGGTATCTTCATTGAAAGAATAAAAGAAAACGACAAATTTGACGCCCTAGATTTTGAAAACTACATTTGACAATTCCCCAATTTTCCTGAATTGAGGCCAAAGGGATCTGCCACTGCTTTCGCCTCCAAATATATAAAATATAATAAAACCATCCGAGAACAGGGGGGGGGGGGCTCCTAATGCATTAAAACATTGTCGCTTCCTTGTACAGGTAATGGAAAAATGATCTTCTTACTTGATCTTTTTTCATTTCGATTTATTAAACTTAATTAAATTTATTAGATTTTGATAAATTAATTAAATTTATTAAATTTTACTACAAAAGTGAACTATATGGTTTAGTTAGTCAAATAATTAATGAAATTACAAATCCAAAATCTGGTAACCTTTGAGGTTAAATTAAAAAAAGTTGACATAACTTTGCGCTTCGTTGATCTCAGGCTGATTTGGGTTGTGAATGGTAGCGAAGAAGTAAATTTCCAACCGAAATTTCTCAAATAGCTCTTATTCTTCTAACCAATTTTTTAGTTGGCAAGGGTCTTTCTAAAAATATTTCTAAGGCTACCCAAGAAAACAGGGGTTCATCAGGCATATTTTGCATCTATAAAGTGAGCCTCAAGCAAAAAACAAATTTGCAAGTGGTGCTGGCCATATACAATACCCCTAATATGTAAAGCCCGCATGAATTATGAAAAAAACAAAACAAAAAAGGTTCATGCTAAAGCCATTACCTAGACCCCACCCCTCCAAAAAATTACTGTAACCTGTATCTCGATCCCCTTTTTCTCCCTTTCCGAACAACATTCTTCACTTTTCAAATGACCCATAGATCATTATAGTCCCGCTTCATCTGATACTGTTTAAATGTTTTGTTTATTTTGCATAGTGCTCTTATTTCACTGAACGGAGGGAGGTGGGCAATAAATTTATGCAGAAATAAATTACCTTTGAAAAGCTTATCCAATTTCATTTGCGCCGTAGAACTAACACCTCCAAGACAGTTAACAATGAGGACACAAAGTGCCTTTCGACTTCCCACAGAGCTACTTCCCACATATGTATTTCGAAACAGTACTGGTAAGCCAAAGCTAATCATCAGTCTATCAAATATTTCAGGGAGGTAAGGCTCAAAGTTCGGGTGTCCTAAACAGTCTGAAGAAAGCCCGGAGAACAGTGATATCACGTATCCTTCCCAGCCGGCTGAGTTTTTAATCTCCCTCCACATCCCCATTAATTCGTCAAACCACAGTTTGTAGCCAAAGTGATGATAGGCTGGTGGTAAGTCAGTTGGTAAGAATAGTGAAAACATGTGCATTGCTTTAACCATAGTAACATCCCATGGACAGAGTAAAGGACGCCATTCGTCAAGCATCTCCTGTGTGGCTTCTAGTGAGAAATACGGACGACATACAGCTATTGTGTTGCTTAAATTTTCTTTTACTGATTTCCTGAAAGGATAGATAATTACGTTCTTAACCAATTCTACTGAGCTTAATCACCAATTTAGCTTGAAAATCTCGTTAGATAGAAAATGAAAAATAAAGCTAAATTCTCCCTCTTTCTGGCATTGACCCAGAGGCGCCTATTGGGGAAAGGGGGCCTTCTAGATTTAAAAAAATAAGTTTTTCGGAATTTTATTAAAAAAGATTCCCATCTAGATATAAAAGCTTTTGTTTTGCATCTTTGTAAAAAAAATACTTACCTCCCCCCCCCATCCCCTACATTTTCGTTTATTGGCATTCCCGGAGGGCTCTCAACAAAAGCATCGCCAAAGTAGAAGAAAAGGGTGTGGACCTCTTTCTTAATCTAGAGAAGTTTCATATCAAAACCCCACAAAATATTGCAATTTCCTTATACGTTCAGTGCTACGGGGGGAGGGGGAGTGGATTAATCTAAATGTGCCAATCTCTACAGGAATTTACATCTCCTTAGCCTGATGGAAGGTTTCAGGTAATTTCCCTCGCATTAAGGTGGAACTAATTACGAATATTTTCTCCCATGACCAAGAATTAAAGTGAAAAAAAAAACATGCATCGGTTGTTACTAGACCTCATCACAGAAGTGAGGATGAACTATCACACCGCGTTTGTACACATTATATAAAAATGTTTAACGTCGAGACATTTAAAAATACAATTTTTACACGACAAATTATAAAGACAATAATCAGTATAATTAGATCCTAAGTTTAAATTATATACAATAGGAGCAGGGAAAACTGCACCAGGTCAAACCTAGGACGTTCAGTAGCGAAGACATTTCATGAGCTACTGCAGCAGACCAATGGCAAAGAAGAAATAACACGTACGTTCTTTTTGTGTCTCCTCTTCAGATCATTGGACCTTACATAGACCCTAAACGGTGAAGCAGTTTGATCAAACTGTTCCATCAATTGATGGACGTGTCTTTCAATCAGCCCTTCAAGCTGGACCAAAACTCATTTTCAATTTCGTTTTTGATTAGTGCTGAGAAATGTCTGATGTGAAATATCTGTGAAATACATTCTAATATAGACTTGGCCTTCTTGCCCGACTTTGGTTGTCTTTAAGCAAAAGAAAAAGTTAATAGGAATAACTTTCGGATCGTTAAACGGATCGAATAGCTCATTAAACAAATAAAATCGCATTGGGACTTCTGAATTTGACTTTCTAAATTTTGAGTATGTCTTTCATGCTTTTTGACGAGTGACAAACACAATGTCTGATCAAAATAACATAGACCATGTCAACTGCTTGAGTCATTTAAACTTTCCAACAATCACCGTCAGTCGATTGATTCAAGGGCAATACAGACTCCTAGACGGCCAATCATACTTATGTCAATCGATTGAATTAAGCTTTTGATCAAAGTAATTGATCGTTTATGGCCTCCTTAAGTGTGAAGGTTAAAAATGACAGGAAACCGTATGGTAGGTTTGTAAGAAGAAAAGAAGGAGAACAAGAGTCCATTAGAAAAATTAGAAAATAATTTATCTGATTTAATGATTGACCAAGAGACAAAGAAATATTACTTTCCGTATTAAAGGAGGCTTTAATACCATTGGTTTACGTCGACAGCACATTTTTGGAACCCAATAACATGATTTATTAAGCATAAGTTGGAGAAGGAAACCGATTAGCCCCGCCTTTTTAAAACCTGACTGGTTTCCTTGTGTTGCTGTGTAAAATCCTGTGAAAGGAGCAAAATCTTTTTAGCTAACCTCTCTATTTAAGAAGAGGAGGGTAACTCCAGTTTCCTCTTCGAAGTTGAAAAAAGAACTTTAGCTAGGGTAGTAAATTCAGAAAAAAACTTCTTTATTTGGCTAATTTTTGGCTGAAATTTGGCTGATTTTTGCTGCTTTGAAGTTTTAATATTACATCGGTGAACGTCAAGGCCAGATTTAAGGGGTGGTTTAATTAGAAAATAAAGATATTACTGACATTTAAAATCAATTCCATTTTTATTTTTCTTTTGCAAACCCCCTTTCCAGAGATTTCCGAAAAGGTCCATGTGTGAGTATTATCAACACAACAAAAAAATTAGAAAAAAAAACCCCAGAGAACATAAAGGGAATATCAAAACACGATGTCACCTATTAAACCTATTACTTATTAAACATATAGTAAATCTTAGGAACATTGTGTTTTTTCTTCAAAAAACTTAAGCTGAATAATTAAAAGGTAACGTTTTTTATTTCCAGCACAAGAATGAGAACGCTATACAAAAGAGAGGTCACGATGAGATCGCTTAAAGTACTTTGGTAATTTTAAAGTAATTTGGAGAGCCGTCCTGACTGATTGATTGGTGCGCTGGCGTGGGAATTCTTTGTCCAAGGGGCACGGGTTCAATCCCAGATTTGACCAGTTATTTAGTTTGGGACGGGGGTCAGTGGCGTGACTCTGTAAGCTCAGCCAGAGTCGACCCAGCTCTAAATGGGTACCTGGAGAAATCTGTGGAAACTAAGCAGGAAGGGTGTGTGAAAACACAGGATGGTTGGCTCCCAGCCCCCATTGAACTTCCTAGCTGAAGGGCCATGAAACGGAGATCAGCACCGCCGGTTTGGACCTTAAGGGTCTAGTGCCGTCTTACTTACTTACTTTTTACTTACTTATTATTTGGAGTTTACCAAGCATACGAAACTGTAGGGGGGACAAGGATTTTTTTTTCGATCTTTGTATGAAGATACGAGAAAAGTATTTTGAAAAATCTTGGAGGGGGGGGGGTGGTGGTGGTGGGTTTGGTCTTAATGAAAATATAGAAGAAGTATTTTTGAAAATCCAAGAGGGGGCACCCAAGAGTATCTTAATTCAAATGTTTCTGAAGCGGGATACACACCTTTCCTTTTATCTCTCTTTCATAAAACTTATCTTAAATTTCGTTTCGTTTTTTCCCTTAAATATTTTACTTTAGTTAATTAACATCCAGTTACAACAATGGCGACTATTGTTAACAATAAAACTACCATCAGTAAACTCCCCGCATTGCTTTAAATCACAAAATCTTCAAAAACTGTCTTTTTTTTCGAAGTGAATTTGTGGGAGTCATGAAGACCCCTGTTTCTCAAAACAGATTAAACAAAAAAAAAAAAAAAAATTATAAAAAAAATCCAGAAATATTAGGTATATGAGGGGGGTTCGCACCCTCGTCAATACCTCGTTCTTTACGCTGAAGTTCGAATTTTGTTCCAATTCTTCAACTGAATCACAAAGCCCGTTTAATTAGAATGAATAACTCTTATGAAGGTACTAAAGACAAAAACTTTAGCATAAAGAGCGAGGTATTAAACGAGGGGGTAAACCCCCTTATATACGTAATAATTTATGTTTGTTTCAAGTCTTAATGTTGCTCCTTACTGTCAGTTCAAAAAACTTGTTTTTTTTTTAATTTCTTATCTTTTTCAGATAATGCTGGGCACCCTTCATGGAAAAGCTTCCCTTGCCCAATGAAAAGATTCTCCCACGTAACATCCTCCCACGATCCCCCTCCCCCTAGAAAAAAACCTGAAAACATCTGTATGCTTACCAATAGCCAATACTATATGTAAACACTGGGCAAATTTCATAACTTGCAGCTTTTGCAAACAGCTATTGCCTTATTTTTGAAACCTAATTTAACCTAACACAGCACTTGCCTTATTTTTGCAAATAAGGCAAATTTTCTCAGGCTCGTAACTTTTAATGGGAAAAACTAAACTTGATGAAACTAATATATTTAAAATCAGCATAAAAATCCGATTCTTTTGATGCATCTATTGATATCAAAATTCCAAATACCAAAAATTTTTAGAGTTTCGATTACTATTGAGCCGAGTCGCTCCTTACTTACAGTTCGATACCACGAACTGTTTAAAAAAATAAAATAAAAGTAGAGAGCAGTAATAATACATAAAACATACAGAAATTACTCTGTATATAAGCAACCCCCTGCTCTTTCCGCCTAATTTCATTAGTGCCTTACTGGAAGCATAGGATTTGGAGAGTCCCGATTCCACATCTACAATATCTCAAGAATACACACCTCTACTCTTAAATTATGTTAATTTTTCTCTATTCTGCCCTTACCATGTATATGTGCATAAGAATTTACTCCAATCTCCCCTCTCCTCTCTCTATTTCCGTCTTACCATCTATATGTATCCAAAAATTTCTCCAATCCCCCCTCTCTATTCCCCTCTTACCATGTATTTGTATACAAAAATTTACTATACTCTCCCCTCACGATGTATATGTGTCTAAGCATTTACACTGGTACTTACTCATTATAGTGGACCAATCCAAACATCAGATCTGAACTATAGCAAAAACGTTCAAATAATTCGTGCAAAGGTCTCCAAGGTAGTTCCAAGTCGTCCCTTGTGAGAAGCTCTCTTTTTCTAAAGAAAAAGGACAAAACTTAAAACCTGCATTAAAATATTGAAATACACTATAATTAAAATATACTCAAAGATAGCGTCACAAATGGGCGACCAGAGGTCCGCAATCCCTAATGACACAAGGCACTACATAACAACATATTTTAAATGTTGAGCCAATTGCCACAATTTTTCTGGTTCGTCGACCCCCCCCCCCCCTGAGAAATCCTCTGATAAGGGTCACATATACGATCTGCTACATATGTTCTTTCCAAACAATGGGCTAAACAACCTTACGCCATTCTTGAATGGAAGCATTCAATCTGCCTTTTAAGTGTGATTGCCAACGACAACCATTCGGCAATAGATGAAATATGACGTAAAATCTATGTAATCTTTCAAGAAGGTTCTTTCAAGAATGTAATCTTTCAAGAAGGTTCAAAAGATTTTACAAAGAGAGAGGGGCCATAATCTTTCAAGAAGGTTCTTTCAAGAATGTAATCTTTCAAGAAGGTTCAAAAGATTTTGCAAAGGAAGAGGGGCCATAATCTTTCAAGAATGTAATCTTTAAAGAAGGTTCAAAAGATTTTACAAAGAGAGAGGGGCCATAATCTTTCAAGAAGGTTCTTTCAAGAATGTAATCTTTCAAGAAGGTTCAAAAGATTTTACAAAGGAAGAGGGGCCATAATCTTTCAAGAATGTAATTTTTCAAGAAGGTTCAAAAGATTTTACAAAGGGAGAAGGGCCATAATCTTTCAAGAAGATTCTTTCAAGAATGTAATCTTTCAAGAAGGTTCTAAAGATTTTACAAAGAGAGAGGGGCCATAATCTTTCAATAAGGTTCTTTCAAGAATGTAATCTTTCAAGAAGGTTCAAAAGATTTTACAAAGGAAGAGGGGCCATAATCTTTCAAGAAGATTCTTTCAAGAATGTAATTTTTCAAGAAGGTTCAAAAAATTTTACAAAGGGAGAGGGGCCATAATCTTTCAAGAATGTAATCTTTCAAGAAGGTTCAAAAGATTTTGCAAAGGAAGAGGGGCCATAATCTTTCAAGAAGGTTCAAAAGATTTTACAAAGGGAGAGGGGGCATAATCTTTCAAGAAGGTTCTTTCAAGAATGTAATCTTTCAAGAAGGTTCAAAAGATTTTGCAAAGGAAGAGGGGCCACAATCTTTCAAGAAGGTTCAAAAGATTTTACAAAGAGAGAGGGGCCATAATCTTTCAAGAAGGTTCTTTCAAGAATGTAATCTTTCAAGAAGGTTCAAAAGATTTTACAAAGGAAGAGGGGCCATAATCTTTCAAGAAGATTCTTTCAAGAATGTAATTTTTCAAGAAGGTTCAAAAGATTTTACAAAGGGAGAGGGGCCATAATCTTTCAAGAAGGTTCTTTCAAGAAGGTTCAAAAGATTTTGCAAAGGAAGAGGGGCCATAATCTTTCAAGAAGGTTCTTTCAATAATGTAATCTTTCAAGAAGGTTCAAAAGATTTTACAAAGAGAGAGGGGCCATAATCTTTCAAGAAGGTTCTTTCAAGAATGTAATCTTTCAAGAAGGTTCAAAAGATTTTGCAAAGGAAGAGGGGCCATAATCTTTCAAGAAGATTCTTTCAAGAATGTAATCTTTCAAGAAGGTTCAAGAGATTTTACAAAGGAAGAGGGGCCATAAGCTTTCAAGAAGGTTCTTTCAAGAATGTAATCTTTCAAGAAGGTTCAAAAGATTATACAAAGGGAGAAGGGCCATAATCCTTCAAGAAGGTTCAAAAGATTTTACAAAGGGAGAGGGGCCATAATCTTTCAAGATTGTTCTTTCAAGAATGTAATCTTTCAAGAAGGTTCAAAAAATTTTACAAAGAGAGAGGGGCCATAAGCTTTCAAGAAGGTTCTTTCAAGAATGTAATCTTTCAAGAAGGTTCAAAAGATTATACAAAGGGAGAGGGGCCATAAGCTTTCAAGAAGATTCTTTCAAGAATGTAATTTTTCAAGAAGGTTCAAAAGATTTTACAAAGGGAGAGGGGCTATAAGTTTCAAGAAGGTTCTTTCTAAAGTGTAATCTTTCAAGAAGGTTCAAAAGATTATACAAAGGGAGAAGGGCCATAATCCTTCAAGAAGGTTCAAAAGATTTTACAAAGGGAGAGGGGCCATAATCTTTCAAGATTGTTCTTTCAAGAAGGTTCAAAAGATTTTACAAAGGGAGAGGGGCCATAATCTTTCAAGATTGTTCTTTCAAGAATGTGATTTTTCAAGAAGGTTCAGAAGATTTTACAAAGGGAGAGGGGCCACAATCTTTCAAGAAGGTTCAAAAGATTTTACAAAGGGAGAGGGGCCATAATCTTCAAAAAGACGCTTATCAAGCCCAAAACACCCATATATACAGGTAGAGAAAAGGGACTGGGGGAGAAGGGGGGCGTTTTTATGGCGCTTGCTGTGAATTTTGTCTAGGATAGCCATGCCACAGGGACCATCTTCCTGAACTAAAATTTTTAGGTAGAATCATGAATTTTCCAGTAACACTCCGGTAAATGCTGGACAAGCCCGGTATGATCACTTTGATTTCATAGGGAAAAAGCTGGCTTTGTAAAATGAACTATGTTTCAGGGTTAACGCTAAATGATTTAAAGCGCCATTTGTATATATAAGCGTCTTTAAATTACCAGAATATAGATGATATGACAAATTTCTTATAATTTAGGCAATATAGTTAAAACATCAAAGTACCAATATTCTGGCACTCCTTAGCCGTGCCTATTGCATGTGTCTATGACGGGAGTCGCTGAAATTTTCAAAGAGGGTCTCAAGCTCCTATGGGAGAGCGTTTTTAAGTGAAATTGTCAAGATTTGTGTTTATTGCCACGTGTTTTTTTAGATCCTCCGGGGGATGAAGAATAACTAAACATGACCCATGCCAAATGGTTTTATTCGTTCCTCTTGAGCCTTCCTATTAGTGATTTCCCCCTCTTACTCTCTTTTTGCACAGACAGATTGTAAATGGTACTAATATTGAGTCACTAGTTAGTAAGAAAAAAAATGGATAAAGAATTAATAACTTCGATAAAACGCCTAAATGGGTGATTTACGTGAAATTAAAGATATTTATGAACATCTTTAGTATAAATAATTTATGATTAATTAATTAATATAAATTTATGAGAATTTAAAACCCATTAAAATCTCGCAATCTTGAGGGGAGAATACATACCATTACGGGGGAGAATACATCCCACCTACCTTCAAGACTGTTACCTACCTTTAAGTGGTGAAAGTTGAGTAACGAAAAGATTATTTCCCCCTCCTCCAAGGATTATTAAATTGGAAATTCACCACACAAGTTGACCCATACACCATACCGTGTATCTACCATGACATAATATCAATGATAAAACGAAAGATAATATGACTTTGACATCGTAATTGATAAAATTTTGTTTCGACTATCTTCTCAGCGAGAAAGGACCCACTAAAAAGGACCGATATACAATTTCGACCGCAATCAATTTGTCATTTAGAAATGTCTAAAATACGTCTGGTAGAGGCTGGGGTTCCTCAGGGTAGTCATACTGGAATCACTTTTCCTGGTGCATTTCAACGACATAGAAGAAAATCTGATTGGTTCTTTTCACCACTTTGCTGACGATGCCACAGTCCATATGCCTGTCTATGGACAGGAAGACCTTGTACATAGTTCCCTGTCCCTAAAATCAGTTCTTCTGGAGCCAGAAAAGTGATCTGATGCCTGAATAATCAATTACAATGCATAAAAGAAAATAGGGATACCGATCACTCAATCAAAAGTCTCGCATACAAAGCCTGACTTTACTTTCAAGGTGAAACTAACAAGGGAGTTGGCAACCTTCGTTATTTGGGAATCCATTTTTCATCAGAACTCTCTTTGGGTGCACACTTCGGTCAGATTCAATTCCCCTGCACAAGAAAGCTTGGCGGGGTTCTTCAAAAGGGCAAGTTGTACCACGAATCGGGTAACTTTAAAATTCTCAATGAGAGATGTGATGTGACGCCAATATCTATTAGCTGCAAGTTCTTCAACTACCCTTCCTCTAACGAGTTTTCTGTACTTGTAACGTCGTTTGCCAAGCTAATACGGCAAATACGCAGAAACACTGTACGGTTGGATTTAAGATGAGCCCCCACACTGATCAAATGATGAACAGCCTCGTAACGCGCTGTGCCTCCATTTAGAACAGTCTTCCGAGGGATAATATCCCTGAAAACTAATCTGTAGATTCCTTTAAAAGGAAATTCAGCAGACACAACTCCAAGGAGAAAATATAGCCAAACAGTTTATTAGTGGCATATAAAACCTAAGTACTAGTGCCATGAATCTCGCCATAAAAAAAATAAAATAATGAACCACACATTAAACAAAAGGAGCACAGAGCTAGGAATTTATTTAAGAAAAAAGAAAATTAAAGTTGGGTATTTATATTTATTTAAATTCAATTGCCCCCATGGCAATTGTGTTACAGTCTCCTTGTAAATAAAGCGTAAATCTATATATAAAAATAGGTTGTCTGTGTGTGTGTCGAGTGACGTCATGTTTTTGTGTCGACTGACGTCATGTTTGTCGACTGACGAAATTACAGACCGGGACATCAGGACACAAATGACGACCAGGACACCGGGACATAGGGAATATAAATGACGACCGGGACACTCAAAGAGAAAGCGACCGGGACACAAGGAATGTTCGATTAGCAATCACCATCAACAAAGCACCGGGACAAAAATGACGACCGGGACACAGGGAATATAAATGACGACCGCGACACTCAAAGAGAAATTACAGACTGGGACACCGGGACACAAGTGACGACCGGGAAAAAGGGAAACAACAACAACGGGGACGCCGGGGGCACAGGGGGATATATAGATGACGACGGGGACACAGGGAATATTCGATTAGCAATCACCATCAACAAAGCTCAAGGGCAATCATTAGAATAATGAGGTATAGATCTGAATACAGATTGTTTTTCCCATGGACAATTATATGTTGCATGTTCAAGAGTCGGTAAACCTGACAATCTATTTATATGCACAGACAATGGGACAGCCAAGAATGTTGTATATTCGCAAGTTTTACGTAGTTAAAAATATATATATATATATCTATCTATATTCACAGGTGGACACAGGGACACAACTACAATGGCGCGTAACCAATATGGCGCGTAACCAATATGGCGCGTAACGACTTACGCGCGGGGGGGGGGGCTTGGGGGGGGGGCACGAAGCGCCACCCCAACAGCTAGTAATAAGTATAATAATACTAAAGAATGTAAAATAAAATCGTAAATCGACTTTTTCTCTTGACTTTCCTCCCTGGTATCTAGATGGCTAAGACACGTTCTGCGGAGGAAAGATAGCCGAAGATTATTCTTATTGGCCCCAGCAAAATAATAAGCTGAGGATAAAGCAGATAAGCCTTTCCTTAAAATGCAACGAATGACTATTATTATAGTTCAGCATTTTTATCTAATATGTTACAACTAACCTTGTTTATACAATTTATTCACAAGCTATTAATTTTTTTTTATCTTGTAATTGGTTTGTTAAAGCTTAGAAAAATGTAAAATGTTATTACTCCCACCCCACATCCCTCCGGAAATTGTAACTCAAACTTTTTGTTTAAGCTGTATCTAATTCTGTGCTTCTCTATTGATTGACTGAATATTTGAAGACTAATTCACTCTCTTGACCGAACTCAGAAATTCCAACAGGGTTAGATAGATTTACAACCAAAGTCTAAAAGGCCATACACAAAACAAAGACCCATATTTTAAATATAAAAACAAATGTACATACACAAAAAAAACACAATAAGGAACCTGAAAGTTGAATTTCTGACGTTCCTTTAGCGGCCACTTTCCCGTCTTCTCGAAAATAGCTATTTTTCATAGCTATTTAAGGATTAAAATTTCGGTTATTTGACTCTGAACGACTCAAAATGTTAAAGACATGGATATGGCGGTAATACAAAGATATTAAAGATATGGCGATGTTTTACTTTTTTAATTTACAATGGTTGTAAAAATCTTATTGATAACCGTTAATTTGTTTGAATCCAAAACCAATTTTGTTTACAATCGTGTTATACCTACTTTCTTTAAATCCAATAACCAAATCCAACAGAAAAACAATTTTTACTGGATATTCCCATCCGCAAAACCTGATTATAATGAATATAGTACATGGCAGAGTTGCCATCCCAAAGCAAACCGAGAAAAATGGTGAAAAACCAATATTGTCGAATGTTCCCAACCACAAAACCTGATTTTTATAAACCTAATGCAAGGCAGAGTTCCAACCCCTAGGCTAACCTAGATCACTACATGTTGAACACCAAATAAAGAGAACCGAAAATTTTCAACCACAAATCCAGATTTTCATAAGTTGCAACCCCTACGCTAGTTTAGATCACTTAATGTTGAACACCAAACCCATAAACACATATGTTGCTGAATATTCTCACTAAAAAACCTGATTTTGAAAAATAATATCCCAAAGCAAATCGAGAAAAATGTTGAAAACCAAAACCAGTATGAAAAACAAATGTTGTTTTTCTACTTGTACTTTCCCAGCGACCAAACCGATTTTCATAATTGAATTTTACTGCTCGAATAACAAGAAGTTTTTCTAACAAGTATGACAGGAAATTTATTGATATCAAAAGCCTTTATGGGCCATGATCAATACAAAGATAAAAGAACATAAAATTTATAAAAAAAAAGATGCTCCCTTGAATTCAAATTAATATACGAATAGAATAAAAAAATGGTCTTTATGTGCCATTTCTGTAGCCACAAACTTTACCAACTTCTTAACCCCATAAAACTTCCATCACTTAATATAAAATATACCTATTCATTCCTTTTAAAATAATTATATATTTTTTATTACTCCCTTCCCTTCTAATATTTTCAAACATAAAATCACTAAAAATTAATTTATGAATTAATTAAAATAAAAATTGAAAAAAATAAAATAGTTATATTAAATTAAATTTAAAAACTAAATTAACCAAATAAAGAAAACATTAAGATTAAAAATAGTTGTTAAATATTCCAACCCCGCTGAAGAATTTTGATGAGTAAGATCTGAAAAAAACCGGTTTGTCTATCCGCAGTAGGTTATGATTAGGTCTCACTGAGAAAAACTACGCTGTAGGTATATTTTTATTTAATATTTAATATATAGAGGTGATTAGGTTAGGCATTTAACATTATGCGTTCTGCGCGGCCTGTTTTCCTTAATTTTCTTCCGTAGTTTCTATAATTTTATTTCTAAAGAATAATATTTTCATCATGTTTTGTTATATTTCATTTGGATTAACATAACTTTACTTATTGGGGGGGGGGGACAAGTACCAAAATGAAAATCAAAATTGAATAAAAGTTAACAAGAAACTAATTAAAATCTAACATTTTATATAATGTAGCAAGAAGTATTTAAAGCAGTTGGCACAAAAAGGTTCTTTGCTGTGCTAGGGGCGCTTAGAAGAAAGTGTATAAAATATTGAACTTATTCCAGAATTTATCCTACAAAGCGAATTATGAACAAGGATGTTTCTTTACCCTTGTTTATTTCATACAAGTATAAAATAATTTATTTTTGACCCACTAACATGGTAATAAATTGGAGTAACAAAAACAAAAGAAAACCCATACTACTTCTATACTATATTTATACTATTCTATACTATTTCCATACCGATTTCTATGACAGTACTAAATAAAAATAATAATAATATAATAATAATAATAATAAAAAACAAAATAATCGCGCGAGAGGATGAAAAGGACCTAACAGCAGGCAGGCCTCTTCTTTCAACTTGTGATCTAACTTATTTACAATGTCAACATATCAGTAGCACTGAACATTCGAATAATCTTTTAGTTCCTACACCAACGAGGCAGATATAAAAGGCTTTTTAATAAAAATCATAATGTTTTCGAACATTCCCACCCACAAAATCTGATTTTCATAAGTCTAATATAAGGCAGAGTTGTCATCCCTAGACCGATCAAGAAAACAAAATGCTGTCCAACATTTCTACACACAAAACCTGATTTTTTTAAACCAAGTGCGAGGCGGAGTTGCCATCCCTAAGCAAAATCGTGCAACCAAAACCCTTCTAATTAACAATCTCGATGGGTTGCTGATCACTTATCTATAGGTCACCAATGGCCTACAGTAAGTCGGGTGGACATGTCTGATTCACATAAACACCAAAAGATATACGAAAATGATGCAAGAACATTTTTATTTTCCATTTCTTCTCTCCAAACCCTTGCCGTTTACCCTGTAAAAAAAAGAAAAAAAGAAATATATTATGAAATAAAAACTTACTTTAAAAGACCTGTCAACGTTATTGCTAGCTTTTGAACAACTTGCGCATCAATGCCTCTTGTAATTAAAAGTTCGTAGCATAACTTAACAAATAACACATGATCCTCCTTCGAAAACTTCAAACCATATAATCGGATATACCTTAAAAAAAATAATATTTGAAAAATTATACATATTCATATAAAGTCTTAATTCAGATAAAAAGATCTATTTAGTGCTTTAACTACTTGTACTTCGAGTTCATTTTATAATGTTTTTAAACTGTATATTTGTGGTATGGCTCTTTGGCTATGAATATACACCTATCTATACCCGAATCACATACAGAGGGGGGGGGATCTAATATACAAAACAAGGGCATTTTCAGGTTGCAATTTCTTAGGTTTTTCTAAATCAATTCTGGCGGCGAGTGGGAGATAACCTCCCTCACCACTTGTATGCAAGGTATAATGAGCAAACACGACATTTGACTTCTGTTTAGCCTTGAGTAGCTTGTAATTACTATTATACAAATCTATAGAGCATAAAGGTAAATAATAGAAGTTACAATAAGTTACAAAAATCATAGAGATACAAATTTAAGGAAACAGAATTATGATTACAGGCATTTCTCTTTTCAAAATCCAAACAGTCAATTACAATTATTAACTTGAGAACCCCTAAGCTTCCTCATTCCTGTGTATAACTATGTACACACACATAATCAACTATAATAATGCTTTTTAAGACACAACGGCTAATGCTGTAGCACGTGCTGCTACTTTATTCATAGGCAATTGTATTATTCTAACATAGGTGGGGGGGGGGGGGTTGGTAAGACTGTTTTAGATCCTCCCAGACCTGAATTGCATTTTTTTTTTTGCATTTTTTTTTATTCTTGACTTTCTTTCCTTAAAAGTTAAATTGAGACATGAAAGAAGATACAGAAAAAAAGAATAAATGTTTAGTTATATCTAAAAAATACACATTTTCTTATATTTGCAAAGAAAAGGGAAGACAACTTACAGTTTTATGAAATTTGGAATGCAATCAAGTTGACAATCCAGTCCCCAAACGCTTGGCTAGAAGCTTTGATGGGTATAGTGGTAACAATAAACTGGATTCTTGAGATATAAAGAAGAAAAGCCGGAAGCGAAAAAAAAAATTACTTTCATGGCTCGAATGTTTAAAGCTGGACTCAATATTTATGATTAGCAAATAACTATTTGTATTGTTTAAGTATGGACGTGCATACTTAATTGCTTATACATCCCAGTTCAGAGAAAATATTGAGTGCAAAGAATTTTTTTTCTTCGCGGTTACTTTTTATTTTTCTGACAATATTTTATGCTTATCACATAATTCAACTATTTCTGGAATTATTGCCAAATGTGCTTCTCTCTCCCCCAAAAAACAAGAGCAAAACAGTCCGACGTGCGTGCCTGATGGAGCACAATTGTCAATGATTATCAGAGCAGTACATAAGACTTTTACTAGAGGAAAAATACTTCTACCACTATATAAATGTCTCTTGTGTTTTTACGTGGAATCAAGGGTTTAATCAGGGGGGGGGGGGAGTACCGTCTTTGAGCCCCCATAAAAAAAACTTGTCTGGCTCGCAAATCGATGGTAAAATGACAAAATCTCCTAAAAAAAAGAATATTCCTCCAACTTGTAACGCAGGTAAAACAACCCTTGACCCCTCCCCTCCAGGATAAAAATTCTTTTGGCAAGCCTCCCTTCTCTGATTCTTTTTAGTAGACTCCCACAAGAAAAAAAATCCTGGATACAGTCCTGCAAAAAATAATAAATGTTGAACTTTTTTACTTTAGAATAAAATATTTAATTTTTAAACCACTCAGTCTTAGTTTTCAAGCAAGCGTTGCCTTTTTTGTTTTCCCGAAAAACTTAAATGCCATAATTTTTATCTTTTTTTAAAGTAAGTTTTTGAGCTTCATGTTCAAGGGTAAAGAAATCCAGTAAGAGAAATCTTATTCCTAAGAGGTACTCCAAGCACCTTCCTTCTCCAACAGGAATTTAATCCTCAAAGTTACCTATTCAATCTTGTAAGCCAAAGCAAGCAGCCCGGTTTTAGTTCTCGGATCTGTGCAGCTTTACCGAGATTCAATTTAATTTCAGATAAAAATCCAGCTGATTCTTCATCAATCTTATCAGCATAAGGCATTAGTCTATTGTAGTAATTCTCTTTTTGTGGTTTGAATCCAAGGACTTTAGCCCGATCTTCAGGACTATTTTGACCAGGAATATCCTCCATATCAATGTCTTCCATCTTGCCAAAATTAAAGCAATGAACTCTGCAACAAAAAACAATTCATATATATCATAAAGTCCCATACTCTCTTCTTCTAATAAGCTGGGTTAGACAGCATTGAGTGCAGGAAAATTATGTTGTGCCTCTGCTTTTCAGAAAGAACAGTACTAAACCCTTGCACAAAAAACATTTCCTCCAAAAGACACTCCTTATCCACACTCCACTCAGCCCGCACTCATTATGCAATGAGTTCACTGCTTCGTTCCGAGAAAAGAAAAAAAAAACAAAAGAAAACAGCCCACTGTTCCCAACAATTACATTAAAAATTAACGAAGCCTCCCAGCAGTTGCCTCTTCTTATTACTGTGCCACTTCCCATATTTTCCTTCCTTTTAAGTCTTATTGCTCCTTTTTTATTTTCCTAGTTTTAATTGCTTTTGATCTATTTAACCATGTGATGAAGAGATATAATATATATGCAATTTTCGTGCAAAGTTTGTTTTTTAATTATTTTTTAATGTTATTGGCCAGCTTTTTTACTATACAAACTAAGCCCATGTAGGCCTGTGATGGATCATTTTTTGGAATAAATATCTTATCTCATAGGCCTTTATTAATTAAAAGATTATGACATTTTTGCTTATGGGTTCAGATTAGAGTTACAGTTGAAAAACATATGGTTATATCAAATCATTTTACAATTCTCGCATTCAATTTATTCAAAGATTTCAATCTCTTGGTTGCCAAAAAACTGTATCATTTTTTTTTTTCATTTTTTACATCATGCCTCCAAAGACAACTGAGAAGTCTCAGGTTCAACTCCTCTCCTTAGAGGCTAATGTGCATTTTTGCAATACTTTGCAGTACTGAAGGAGTTGATAGATTTTAGGATCAGGATTTAAAGAGACTATTGCAAGAACTATTAGAAATTAAATTAGACAACCTAAAATTTGATAATGTGGAAGAAGGATGGAATTAATTAAAAAAAAAAATTAAGTAGCAGATTTTTCTTAAATAGAAGAAGATATTTTGGGGCAAAAACTAAGAAAAGCAGCAACAATTAAAAGCACATAATTTTTCAGCTGTACAAGCTATATGATTTTTCTTGGTGATGGATCCTGTACAAATAGCAGAAAAATGGAGATGTTATTTAGAATGAATTAATGAGATGCATAGAAATTATGCACAGGATTTTTAATAACTACTTACAAAAATATCATTGCAGCATTTAGTATAAAAAAAAGAGGATTAGATGTTGGTTTGATTTGGAATCAAGAGTGAATGAACGAATGTTTATTTTTTTTTTTCAGAAACGACTACTCAAAACCTATAATTGCCAAATCTTCAATAGCTACATAAACTATTATCATACTATAGATTTTCTAGGCTAATATTTAGGCAAAATAGTTGAACTGCAAAAGTTTCTAATACATGTCATACATTTGCATTAATTCTGGGGGCAGGTTGGAATGAGGTGAAGGCAAAAGATTAGAAACTCGAGGATTTGGACAAGCCATAAGTCTGAACAATCTGCACAAAGCATATCTTTTCCTATCCAAACTGGTTTGTTTGAATTTTTTCACGAGAATTTCTGACGGGTATTATACCTCAATGCAAGATTGTTGACAGAGAATAGGACCTAGCCAGGTCTCCTGGGCTATGGAAGAACATGGTATTACATGAAGAGTTAATTAAAACTTACCTAGACTTAGATTACATAGATGAGCTGAGTGTCATACAAAAAAGTAGTAGGAAAAAAAAAGAATTCTTAGAGGTTTTGGAAGTTCAGGGTGCATGAACAAACTGAAAAATTACTGCAAGAAAGACAACTACTTCAGCTGGGAATAAATGAAAATGAAAAGATGAAAATATAAATCCATTTCTTTTTTTAAGGATTACAAAACCTCTATTCACCTAAAGGTTGTCTGGTTGTAAGCTGCCTTGAGTGCTTTGGAGAGTTTTTATTCCCTGCTCTGCACTAATGCAAATCGTTGCTTTTCTTGAGATCACAGTAATTTCAAACGTTTAAACAATATGGAACATTAAAAACAACCATCATATTAACATCTTGAAAAGACTTTTTAGAAGTCTTGGAAGTATCTCTTGGGACTGGAATAGCCTATATGAAATTAGTTTAAATAGAATTCATTTATTCAGGTAGTAAGGATGGGGAGTATCATCACAGAGTAGGATTCTTGATGAATAAGGAAGCTTCGAAGTCATGGTTAGGAGGGTGTAATTATATAATTCTAGTTGAACATGACCATGAAGTTCAAGTTAGCAAACACTGTCTAGTATCAACCAAGAGAGACATAAGTGACTCAGAAAAATATTACACAAAGTTATAGAAACAAGTAGACAAGACTGCAGCTAGAAATATGGTGCTGAGTCTAATCCCCAAGTTTGAACAAATACGGGTACATCGTATCCTAGTTAACCAACTTTGGTGCAGTGAAAGAAAATAGTAATGATTATAGACTGCAACAATTTTGTCACTGCAAAAATCTAGTTATAACAAATACAGCGTTTGATCGTATAATCAATGCAGTAGCAGCAATCGTGTTAATAGCAATTGTAGCAGCAGGAGTATGCATAGTGTCTTTTGGTTAGTTCAACGTCCCTCTCAAAACGCCCTGAAATTTTCAACTCAATATTCTAAGCTATTCATGAGAAATTGCCCATACATCCTTTTGGCAACCTGAATACAAACAGTGTGTTTTGATTTTCCCTCACTATTTACGCTAGAGCTTTATTTTTTACCACAATTCTTAAAGAACGGATCCCGAAAGACAAGGATCGTTGAATTAAGATGAGAAGTATTCCTAAAAATCCTAAAGACTTTAGCGTATAGAGCGAGAATTGAGGAAGGGGTAACCTACGTCATATATGGGTAAGTGAAATATTTATGAGCTTAACGGATTTTTTTATAAGTAAAATAAGTAATATAAGTTTTATAAGTAAAAGCACAAAAACGCTAACTGAAGAATTTAATAGCTAATTATGAGACGAAATGTTAACTACATGACGTCATACTCTCTTCTTTCATGACGTCATAATGCGAAATGGAGTGACGTCATACGAGAGTATATATAGATGCAATATGTTGATTAATTTAGTTTCTGAAGAGTTTTCAGCAGGCAAATATGCATTACTGCCACCAAGGAAGTGGTATATGGATTCTGCAAACAGCTGTCCAAAGTTCGATTTCTGGTAAGTGAATGTTTATACTATTCCAATATAAGCTGTAGGAAATAAATGTATAGGAGCCATTTGACATGATCAATCTATAAGATTATCAAAATGTCTCCAATAGGGCACAGGCAGTAATAAGCAAAATACCCTCCATGTATTATTTTTTCTTATCCAATAGAGTTGTTGTAGCCATGAAGATGAAAATGATCAGTTCAAAGTAGATGAATTTTATAATAGCTCATTAAAGCTTTTCAAAGGTAATGCTTAAGAGAAGAACCATGCGCTGCTGATTGATTATTTACGACCCGACCTCCATATAACCTCCCCAATTATCCAACCAAAATTTAGAAATAACCACTTTGCTGAAGATAGTCAAAAACATCCAATGAATATGCGTTCCGAAATGGCATAACCACAGCCCCTGTGGCAAGCACGCAAGCAAGTCTATAAATAGGTTTTAAAGTAGGAAAAGAGGAGCATGTTGATCTTGGGCGTGCAATTAACTCGCGATCGTTCTCCGGCCCAAGAAGAAGTGCATTCCACCAAAAGAAGGGGGAGTGGGCCAACAAACTTTTTCAATGGTCTGTTTGAATCCAAAACTTCCTGAAATGATCCGTTTGAAAACTTTCTTCCTCAAGAGCTCAAAGCTTAAAACTGTAATTCCCCGTTTCAAGAGGCTCCTAATGAACAAAACAAGTTTAGTTTGGTTGCATGGGCCCCTAAAAGTGGGAGTTGAAAAAGGACCAATGTTTCGATTGGCTTGAAACTTATATCCTTAAGTCATTCATTAGGCCATGAGAACCGCAATGCATAAGAAAAAAACAAACAAAAAAACTGGTTCCCTTGACAATGCGACGCGACAAAGGGCCGAAAAAATTGTTTAGTTGCGGTCTAGTTTTTTTCTGGATTAGCTTAAAATTTTAAAAGAATAGTAACCTAGGCTAAAGGGGCAAAACATTTTGCAGGAAGAGGGATGTATGTTACGATTTGAAACATGCACTCGTAAGTTCCAGGGCAAAGGGAACCGCAACGTAAAAAAAAAATAGGCTGGGTTCACTGGTCCCCAAAAATGTCGATATAAAAAACAAAAATCTTGGCTTGCCAGAAAATGGAGACTGTAGGACCTTAGCCAAGCAAACTCTAATTCTAAAATAAATAGTCTGGACACGGGTTCCTTGACATTAAAGACCAAATAAAGGCCGAATTAGTTTTGATTGGTTCGAAATGTTCAAGGACTGTTGTCTGGGCTAAAGCAAACTCTAATTCTAAAATAAATAGTTTGGACACGGGTTCCTTGACATTAAAGTCCAAATAAAGGCCGAATTAGTTTTGATTGGTTCGAAATGTTCAAGGACTGTTGTCTGGGCTAAAGCAAGCGCACATTTCGGTTTAGAATGAGAGGGTTAGGGGGTCGTAGATGGCCGAAAACCTTGCAGTACCGGATCAGTTTCAAACTTGTATTTGCAAGTACCAAGGCCAAGAGCAACCTAATACAAAAATTAGTTTAAGATCATGGTCCCCCAAAATGGATCCTAATAAAGGCAAAAAAATTCAGTAGCTCAATAGTTTAATCCAATAGATAGACAAATAGATGATAGATGTTTGGCAGAGGATACAAGTACACAAGAAAAATTGAAAGGAAACACTGGTTCCTCCTAAAATGGGCTAAGAAACTTTTTCCCGAATGTTTTGAAACTTAAATCCATAAGTACCTGGGCCAAGATGAACCAAATTCACAGAATAAAAAAAAAAAAAAAAAAAAAAAAAAAAAAAATGTTGGCTTGCCTGAAAATTCATAGGGTTAACTAGTTATTTAGCGCAGACCCAAATTTTTGATCAAAATGAAACTTCAAAACAGAAGTTCCTGGGTTGACCCTAACGTACTGGAAAATTTAAATCTAAGGGCAATGTCCCCTAAATGGAGAAAAACGAGGACCAAAAGACTGTTTTCTTCGGTCGGCTTGACACTCTCATGAATTGTTGCTGGGATAAGAAGACCAAGCATTGTTTTTGGGACAGGGGTGGGTGCTAAGAGGCCTGGGAATGAGCCAAACATTTGTTTGCCCTTGATCAGCTGGAGTTTTAATTAAAGAAAGCAAACACAGTTTAGAATTCAAAAACTAGACTAATCTTGGCTGTATCAGGTCGTGAAACACGAACATGACCATTAAATTTGTTTCGTCTTTAATAAACTCTAAATTAGCTGGGCATGCAAACAGGGTCGTGAAAAAGTTTTAATGTTCCCAATACAATTTTTGGTAGCCTGTGTTATTTATCTGTTTTTTAATGTTTTTAATACACCAAATGAAACACTGAAAATTTTAAAACACAACGAAACACGAAACACAAGCACAACAATTTTGCAATTATTCCATACCTGAAAACCATGATTTTAAAGATTTTCATTTTAGCTTATTTAAAATTATGAAGTTTTTAGGGCATTATCACATTTTTGTCAGTGTTGCAATGTTGAACCATGAAAATTAGTAATTAAAATTAATTAATTTAAACCACAATTTTCGTCCGCAAAAATACAAAAACTAACAATCAGTCCATTCGCAGTAAAAACTAGGCCTACGTTTCCCGGGCAACGTGAAGTGTTGCGGCTTTGTCCGGCTTCGCCAACTAAAGTATGGCAAGAGCAGTTTTTTACGAGAACAAAATTTTTTACCAAAAAATGGATTTCATATACTTTGATCAGCTCATCAAGAGCTATCGATTGCCACCGAAAAAAAATTCAAAAATGGATAGAAACAATAGATGGCAGCACTTTCGGACCCGTGGGAAAATGCCACATTTTTGCTTTTGTAAATTTTTTATTTATCACTCAAAGAAGATATATTGGCTGTGGGACCAGGTAAATGCTGCATATATTTAACACTTATAGGTTTTAGTCCATCTTCAATTTGAAAGTGGTGCCTGCCTGCTTGCCTGCTAGAACGGAGCTTTCCACTCAAAAGCAGAAACATGGTTTGATGAAACGAAAACTTGGCAGAAAAACTTCAGAAACTTCCTCTCAGACATAGGTTATATAACTCCACTTCACTTCGCACACCATAGGCTCTGGCTTGTGGACAAGCAAAAACCATCCTTTTTGGCCCCAGGCAAGAGTTCTGCAGAGCTTTCCAAAATGTAATGTCATATTCATAAATACGGCCTGAGGTACACACTTACGGTAAAAACCGCACAGGTTAGACCTTTAACAGTTTCCAGGAATAAGCTGAAATCAGCGACAAAAAAAAAAAAAAAGAAAAAAAAAAAGTTTTGCTCTCACAACACAACTACAGCTTCAAAAGAAAGCACTATCTTCAACTGATTAATGTTATGTTTTTTACAATCTTTTTAGATTTGTTACAGAACAATTCTTTTAGATTTGTTACCCACAAGTACTGAAAACTGCATAATTGCTAATGTAAAGTCTTTTTCATCAAGAAATGATTTCCCTATATTTCCTAATTTTTCAAGATGCATATGGTTGTTTAGGTTTTATTTAAGTAATCCAAACAATCAAATTCAATTTTCACTATCCTTAGAATTCAAAAGCTAGACTAATTTTAGCTCTATCAGTTCGTTACACAAGAACAAACCTCAAATTTGTTTCGTCTCTGATAAACTCTAAATTAACGAGGCATGCAAACAGGGTCCAGTATAAGTTTATTGTTCCCTATACAATCTATGGTAGACTATGTTTTTTTTTCCAGCTATTTAACGTTTTTAATGCACCAAATGAAACACGATACATTCTAAAACACAACAAAACACGAAACACAAGCACGACAATCTTTTGTGAAAACTACGATTTTTTAAGATTTTCCTTTTAGCTTGTTTCGAATTAATTCAAATAAGTTTTTACGGCATTATCGCATTTCGGTCAGTGTTGCTATGTTGAACCATGAGAATAAGTAGCCTAATCAAAATTAATTAATTTAAATTTGACAACGCTTTTCATATTTAAAATACAAAAATTAACAATCTGTCGATTCGCAGAAAAACTAAACCTTCAAAGGGAAACACAATATTAAGCTGTTTAATGCCACTTTTTGGCTGATTTATTACCAACAATTCATTTAGATCCATATGGTTGTTTAAGTTTTAATTAACTAATCCAAACAATCATATTCGATTTTCACTATCCTTGACACTTTTAAGTTGAGGCATGGAGACAGGGACAAAGAGATCTCAATGAAGAAAAATAATTAAAAACATGTTATTGTATTGGTTCGAGATGCCCAAAACAGGGTTAAATTCGTTTTTTCTCACGGCTCACAACTTACTGGGATAACAAACCCAAAAAGAGAAAATATTTTGAAAAAATTGGCTTGTATTAAACCCTTGACATCTCAAGATAGCCCCAAAAAATGCTTTGTTCAATCAACACTAACCTTCTGGGTAAATAGACTGAATCAAGAGAACCTTAATGAAGAATAAAAAAAATTGCATTAATTCTTAGCAGGTCGTCCCCATTGAAAAGCAGGTCTTCTCCGGTATAATTGGGATATAAAGGGATGGAAGGAAAGATATAAGGGAAGTGGGAATTTCTTGGGAGGGTGTAAAGGGGGAGGATTTGAACAGATTGGGATGGACAAGGAGCGTACACAGCCTTGTTGGCCTCAGGCGGTTTAGTACTGCAGTGAGTTATTAATAGTAGTATTGAGTTTTAGCTAAAAAAAAATATTCAATTTTCACAGGCTCACTTGAAACTTTCAGGGCATTTTGACAGGGTTAAGAGAACTTCAATCAAGACAGAAAATCAAGGAAACAAATCTGGATGAATTGATTCTTGACTTCAAGGTGATAACCAGGGATGGAATGAAGGTAAGGAGGCTGGAACCCCCCCCCCCCCCGGAAATTTTGTCAGACTTGTAAAAACGTAACAAAAAAGGATATAAACAGATTTTGATGCGTTTTTAAAGTTGTTTTTTGTAAGCCCCAGCCCTGCTTGACTGCATTTCCATCTTTTTTCAGGCAACAAAATATTTTTTTAAAAACATAAATAACGTAAAATGCCTCCATTTTAACAAACAAACAGTTACAACAAAACAATTATGAAAAAAGTCTTTCAATAAAATGGAAAATTATGATATGTGCATATTCACATAAGGGCATCCACATAACATGCATATTCACATGCATATGCACATATTTACATTATATGTGAATATATGCATATTCACATGCGTATGCACATACGGGCATATTCACAGGGCATCCACATAAGGGCTTCAGCTTTGTGGAACCTCATAAACTATGCAGATTTTACATGATCATGGATAAAATCCATTATGGATAATTCCACAAATTTCAGCCCAATCAAATATGTTGAACACTGAAATTTTGTCCAGGATTTTAATTACAACTAAAGAAGCTTTACAACAGTTGGCACAATTATCCATTAACAAACTGTATCTAATATAATATTTATAGAAGTTAGTCTAACAAAAATGTTCCAAAAAAAAGAAAGCTTTAAAAGAAAAGCAAAATACAAATCAAAACCGGAAACGCGCAAAAAAATAACATACAGACACAAAGATAACATATACTACTGTGGATGAATAGATATATCCTAAAACAAACATGAATTAAACTGAATAATAAATCAAACTTCAAATGAAGATAAATCACCACCAAAGTTGAACTACAGACCACCCACCCCCACCCCCCAAAAAAAACCCTCTGAAGGCCAGAATGTCATTTGTGCTTTATTGAAAACAAAGTATATTTTCAGCAATTTCTCATTTATTATTGTAGAATATCAAACTGAACATTCTTAAGACTCCCTGGAATTAATATAATTACATTTAAACAATCAATCTAGTTCCATAAGTCTGGTATGCACCAATTGCTTATCCACACTTGTTTCCTTTTTTAATGCATTTCTATAAACTTATAAAAATGCATTAATTTTTGTATATTATTGTAAATTTTTTTTTTTTTTAAATAACTTTATATATTTTATTTTATTTACTTATTTAATTTGTGTTTGGAATATCATATTCATTTATAAAATATTTTTTAATTTAACTTATTTATTACAATAATTATATGTTTAAATTATTTTTATTTAAATTTAAAATCAACAGTTAAATTACTTATTGACTAATAACCTCAAAATGTTGCCTCAAAATTACCAATCTCCAAACTGAAAGCTTCAATTAAGAATCAATGCTCTATTTGTTTGTAGGAAACGGGATCAAAAGCAAAGATTATAATAAAAAAGTACCCTTAAACAACTGTAAAACTAAGTTTAAAGCAAAAATTACAATTATTTTGATAAATATTTTGTTTTGTTTCCCTATATGGAAATTTCAAGCTTACAAATAGAATGATGTCATGATGTAGTATATATAGACATGCATAATATTATTCAATTTAGTTTCTTAATAGCTCTGACAAGAAAAATGTCTAGTACAGAAACTAAGGGAAACCAAGGGAAGTGATCAATGTATTCCTAGGGCAGCAGATCAAAACTTAATTTCTGGAAAGATCATGTTTAGACTGTTTAAATATATGCACTAGTAAATGTGGTAATTTTTAGAGTATAATAACAAACATTCAAAGATTGCATCAAGATTAAACCAAGAAAATAGAAGGATCGTTTTCAGGGTATTTGTAATTATCTATATATATAATTATTTATAATTTGAAGTTTTAATGAATATTTTTCTAGGTTTCTCTCATATGCTGTCCAAGAAGAAAACAGCAGAACAACAAAACAGCTATTTATTCCATGTCTATGAGCTATTTATATTCCATGCATATGACTCACCAATAAATAATACACATTTGTCACATACTACAAAATTAAATAAAGGAGATAAAATTGTCAGTTTTAGGTAAATAACTTTTGTGTTATAGCTCTAGCTCCACCATATATGTCAATCAAGAAAAAATAGGATCAGTGTCAAAGAAACCTTGTGTTGAAGTATCTGACTAATAATACATATTCATACATAGTCATATATCTTAAAAACTGAGCTATAAACACGAAAACAAACAATTGGATGTAAGTCTATTTCAGAAAACAGCTCATTTAAGACTCTACTTACAAGAACAAGAGCTAAGAGCTCATATGGCACTTGTGACAAGGCAAGAAGAGCTAAGAGCCAAGAGCTCATATGGTATGAGCTCTAACAAAATTCTAAGAACCAATAGATTGATTTAAAAGGAAAATCAGAGGCTTAATGCTGGTCATGATTTAAAATAAGAGCTCTGAGTCACAATGTCCTTCTAAATATCAAAATTCATTAAGATCCAATCACCCACTTGTAAGTTATAAATACCTAATTTTTTCTAATTTTTCCTATCCCTTCAGCCCACCCCTCAGATGGTCGAATCTGGGAAAATGACTTTATCAAGTCAATTTGTGCAGCTCCCTGACATGCCTACCAATTTTCATTGTCCTAGCATGTCCAGAAGCACCAAACTTGCCAAACCACTGAACCCCTCCCCCAACTCCCCAAAGAGAGCAAATCCAGTACGCTTACGTCAATCACGTATCAATGACATTTTCTTATTCTATCCACCAAGTTTCATCCCAATTCCTCCACTCCAAGTGTTTTCCAAGATTTCCCCCTCCAACTCCCCCCAACGTCAAAAGATCTGGTCGGGATTTGAAATAAGAGCTCTGAGACACGAATTCCTTCTGAATATCAAATTTCATTAAGATCTGATCACCTATTTGTAAGATAAAAATACAACAATTTTCACATTTTCCAAGAATTCCAGTTTTCCCCTCCAGCTCACCCAATGTCACAGGATCTGGTGGGAATTTGAAATTTGAGCTTTAAAGCACAAGATTCTTCTAAATATCATATTTCATTAAGATTTGGTCACCCTTTCATAAGTTACAAATACCTCAATTTTCAAAATTACCCCCCCCCCCCCCCAACTCCACCAAGGAGAGCAGATTGGGTCCGGTTACGGCAGTCATGTATCTTAGACAGGTTTTTATTCTTCACATCCAATTTCATCTGGATCTCTCTGCTTCAAGTATTTTCTAAGATTTCTGCCCCCCCCCCCCAAATGATGCTGGATCTGGTTGAGATTTCTAATAAGAGATCTAAGTTACGAGGTCCTTCTAAATAGGAAGTCTCATGAAGATCCAATCACTCCTATATAGGTTAAAAATATGTCATTTTTTCTAATTTTTTAGAATTGCCCCCCCCCCCTAATAGAGTGGATCTGTTCCAATTATGTGAATCATGTATCTAAGACCTCTGCTTATTTTTCCCACCAAGTTTCATCTCAATCCCTCCAATCTAAGCATTTTCCGTGATTTTAGGTTTCCCCACCCCAAACTCCCTCCAATGTCACCAGATCTGGTCGGGATTTAAAATAAGAGCTTTGAGAAATGATATCCTTCTAAATATCAAATTTCATTGAGATCTGATCACCCATTCATAAGTTAAAAATACCTCATTGTTTCTAATTTTTCACAATTAACCTCCCCCCAACTACCCCAAAGAGAGCGGATCTGTTCCAGTTATGTCAATCATGTATTTAGGACTTGTGCTTATTTTTCCCACCAAGTTTCATCCTGATCCCTCCACTCTAAGTGTTTTCCAAGATTTTAGGTTTCCCCCTCCCAACTCCCCTCAATGTCAGCAGATCTGGTCAGGATTTGAAATAAAAGCTCTGAGACACGATATCCTTCTAAATATCAAATTTCACTGAGATCTGATCACCTGTTTGTAAGTTAAAAATACCTCATTTTTTCTAATTTTTCAGAATTAACCCCCCCCCCCCCCAACTACCCCAAAGAGAGCAGATCCATTCCGGTTATGTCAATCATGTATCAAGGACTTGTGCTTATTTTTCCCACCAAGTTTCATCCCAATCCCTCTACTCTAAGTCTTTTCCAAGATTTTAGGTTTCCCCCTCCCAACTCCCCCCCCCAATGTCACCAGATCCAGTCAGAATTTGAAATAAAACCTCTGAGACACGATATCCTTCCAAACATCTAATTTCATTAAGATCTGATCAACATTCATAAGTTAAAAATACTTCAATTTTTCTATTTTTTTCTGAATTAACAGGCCAACCACCCCCTCCCCAGATGGTCAAATTGGGAAACAACTATTTCTAATTTAATCTGGTCTGGTTCCTGATACACCTGCCAAATTACATCATCCTAGCTTACCTGGAAGTGCCTGAAGTAGCAAAACTAGGACCAACAGACCAACAGAATTTGTGATTGCTATATGTCACTTGGTTAATACCAAATGCCATAAAAATATTGTTTTGTCTCTAGCTTCACCATGTACATCAACAAAGAAGACAAACAATTAGTGGCATTGGAACTTCCTGTTGAAGTATCTGACTAATAACAGAAATTCATTAGATACTTCAAAACTGAACGACAAAGATGAAAAAGATCAATTGGAGGTAAGTATATTTGAAAATACAAATCATTTAAGCCTTTACTCATAAAAAAACGTTGTTTTTTGTCTAGCTTCAGCATCTGTATTAATGAACAAGACAAATGATGAGTGTCAAAGGAACTTTGTGTTGAAGTATCAGACTGATAATACATATTAGCCATATACTTCAAAATTAGCCCAAAAAGATTAATTGGAGGTAAGTATATTTGAAAATACAAATAATTTAAGCCTTTACTCATAAGAAAAATGTTGTTTTTTGCCTAACTTCAGCATCTATATCAATGAAGAAGACAAATGATGCATGTCAAAGGAATTTTGTGTTGAAGTATCTAACTAATAATTATAAATAGTCATATGTTTCAAAACTGAGCCAGAAAATGAAAAGGATCAGTTTAAGGTAAGAATATTAGAGAAAACAGTTTGTTTAAGCTATTACTTACATGAAAAATGTTTTTGTTTTTCTAGATTCACCATTTATGTCAATAAACAAGACAAAGAATGAGTGTCAAAAGAACTTTGTGTTGAAGCATCTGACAAATAATAGATATTTGTGAAATACTTCAAAACTGAGCCACAAAGATGAAAAAGGTCAATTGGAGGTAAGTATATTTGAAAATATAAATCATTTAAGCCTTTACTTACAAGAAACAATGAAGAAGAAAAATGATGAGTGTCAAAGGAAGTTTGTGTTGAATTATCTGACTAATAGTACATATTAGTCAAATACTTCAAAACTGAGCCAATTATTGTATTCTCAAATAGCACAAATAAAAGGCATTAATTGGTGTGTTAATCTAAATTGTAGGCCAGTACTATTCCCTAAATTTTGCAAGTAATTTCTTGCTTTTGATTCCATCACAGTTGATCCAATTTACAGGTACATAGATTAAACAAGAGAAATACAATGGAAAAAAGACATAGGCTACTATAAAATTCTATTTTAGGTATTTTTCAATATCTTTGAAAGGGTTTATTTTAGGAAAGTTAAACTTTCACTAATGAATCTAAAATGAATCTTTCAATAATAGCCTAAGTAAAATTCTAGGCAATATTAATGTTTTTTTTTTTAATTTAGGAAACACAATAAATCTTTAAAGCTGCATAACTTGGGATTGAGATAGCCAAAGTTGTTCAGCTGAAATAGGCCTGGCCTACTTTTTTGTACTTCATTTAAGTAGAAAATCTATTTTAAAAGGTTTTACTTTAGGAAAACACAAGATTTTTAATGCTCACCAAAGTTCAGCATCCTGTAAAGGGATGAGGAGTGGATAGGCACTCCTTAACAGTCAATGTTCCTATTACCTGAACAATTGTTTTGGGTCATGAAACTATTGTTAATAGATGCATTTTGACTTTTTGAATATCTTTTCTCTCTTGCAAAACTACTGCAAACTAACCATTATGGAGTTATTATATATTTGCACATTAGGTGGGGGGGGTAATGCATAGCATATATCTAATACAGCAATGGTTAGTTTATTCATTTAATATATGCTATGCTTTACCCCTACCCCCCTGATGTGCAAATATATAGCCAAAATTTGTTTCTAAATTATTACAAATGTGTAATTACAAATATCTGATCAACAAAAACAGAAATGATTGCAATACTATGTGTAAATACAGGATATTTGGGCTGGAATAACCCCATAATGGTGAGTTTGCAGTAGTTTTGAAAGAGAGAAAAGATGTTCAAAATGTCAAAACACATCTATTAACAATGGTTTCATGACCCAAAACAATTGTTCATGTAATAGGAACATTGACCCTCCTTAACACCTTCTTGGGACATATTTTGTCACTAAATCAATTTCTGTAAGTTTCATTTCCCTAACCTACCTACTTTACAAGGTAGGAAAAGTAGATTTTCTAGAATTAACCAAAAAGTTATCAAGACTATCATCTTATTTATCCATCATCTATGCCTAAAAACACCTTAAAAGCAAAAATTGTCACTATAAGCTGAAAATCCATTGATAAAGCTTGATACAAAGTGGTTTGCAATAGAAAACGACCTTACCATAGGCTTGTCAGTAGAAGTTTTTTTAATTCTTGATTATATAATTCAGATTATATCAATTCTTTTGAAAATTTTTAAAATAGGACCGTCACTTTTATTTCTTGCATTTCTTGTCTAAATCTTTTCGGCATCAGTAACTTCACGCGCTTTTCTGCGTGCATCGCTCGGTTTAACTGACGATAAAATTAGTTTAACCAACTTGAATTTTTGTCACAAAATAGACCGGTTTGAAACTGGAAAAATTGTTGGGCAAGCGAAGCATTCTCGCTAAAAAAAATTACTTGAACCAAAAGAGAGACAACATTAACACGTAAATTTAAAACAGTAACACGTGAATCATGCTTGGAGAAGCAGCTGCAACCTAGTAATGTGAATCCGATTCATCTCACTCAGACTTTGGTAAAAACCTAATTTACCTATTTCAATCTCTAGTACAGTGGTTCCCAACCGGTGGTACGCGTACCCCTGGGGGTACGCGAAACCCTCGCAGGGGGTACGCGAAGGTCCCAAAATTAATTTAGTCTACATCTTTAAAACTTGTTTCTGACTCAGTTCCAACATTTCCCTCAAAATCAGATAACATAACCCATTGTACGTAATTTCAGCAAAACTTTCGCTTTCAGTAACCCGCTAATTTTTCTCCATAGCCGTAAGGTCTCGATTTAAACTCAGCGGGTTCAGTATCTTGTCATCTGTTGAAACACGAAGTTCGTGAATTGTGGTTGCAAACAAAGGTGGATAGATTCCTGATCAGGAATAACAAGAAGCCGAATGATGGTACCCAAAACTCTGAACCTGCACCTAAGAAGAAGAAATATGACGAATCATCTGTCAAAGAGCGTCGATATTTGTCAGAATACCTAGGGCTCGGATTTAGTGCGACAAAGTCTGATCCAGTGAATGCACAGTGCGTTCTTTGTGGTCAAGTCTTGGCCAACAGTTCCATGAAACCGGCGCATATGAACCGGCATCTCAGTACTGTGCACCCTTCTCATGTTGGTAAGCCCATGGAGTTTTTCAAGCGTAAACAAGAAGCATTCGCTAGTAACTGTTTGGAAATTGCAAAAGTGGCATCAGTTTCTTCAAAGGCTCTCCGGGCTTCGTATGCTGTTTCATATTTAGTTGCGAAACAGAAAAAACCGCACACCATCGCCGAATATCTGATATTACAAGCACTAGTGAAAGTCAGTGAAATAATGTTTGACACGAAAACTGCTACTGCCCTTCAGTCTATACCTGTGTCGAACAATACCATTTCAAGAAGGATAGAAGACATTGCAAGCGATATTGTCATGCAGGCTATTGAGCAAATAAAGTTGACGAAGATGTTTGCGTTACAGCTTGACGAAAGCACGGATGTGTCAGGTGAAGCCCAGGTGATCGTCTTTGTTCGATATCAAGATTGTTCTGACATAAGAGAATATATTCTGTTTTGTCAAAACCTACAGTCAAGAACAACAGGAGAAGAACTATTCAAGGTGATTGACAAATTCTTCGCAGAAGGGGGCATCTTGTGGGACTGGTGTCTATCAGTTTGCAGTGATGGAGCTGCGGCCCTAGCAGGGAAGAATATTGGGCTCATGGCCTGGATAAGGAAGAAAAATCCAAAGGTGAAGTGGTTGCACTGCATCATTCACAGGCAAGCTCTTGCATCGAAAAGGATGAACGTACATCTGCACGAGACCCTCAACGAGGCTGTAAAAGTAATCAACTTCATCAAAGCCCGACCACTGAACTCAAGAAAGTTCAAGTTGCTGTGCCAAGAGATGGGTTCAGAACATCAACATTTACTTCTGCACACAGAAGTTCGCTGGTTGTCTCGTGGGAAGATTTTAAACAGACTTTTCGAGCTTCGACAAGAAGTTCATATGTTTCTTCTGGAGCAAAAATCTGTATTCAGTTCACTTTTTGAAAACCAGGACTGGGTCTGCAGGCTGGCCTATCTTGCGGATATTTTCTACAAACTGAATGACTTGAATCTGTCAATGCAAGGTTTCCGGACGGACGAACTCTCCCTGAATTTGAAGATGTGTGCTTTCATCAAGAAATTGGAGTTCTGGCTTAAAAAGGTTCAAAGAAACAGCGTTAGTGTCTTCCCGACCCTTGACAAGTTTGCGGACGATAGTGAAATTGATAACCTCAACACAATCTGTGATTGTATTCGGGAGCATCTGACAAAGTTGCGAGATGAACTTGTGTCATATTTCCCATCGATTATGAACCAAGATATAACGCAGGATTGGATCCAAAATCCATTTGTTGAAGACGTGACCTCAAGCTCCGGTCTTAGTGACAAGCTTACAGAGAATCTGATCGAACTTGCCAGTGATCGCGCCTTAGAACTGAAATTCCAAAATGTAACTGTTTCCCAGTTTTGGCTGGAGGTGAAAGGAGAATACAAGGAACTAAGTGAAATCGCCATGTCTGCTTTGTTACCATTCGGATCCACTTACCTTTGTGAAGTGTCATTTTCGGCAATGTCATTGATCAAAACCAAACACAGAAACAGACTGAGTGTACAAAATGACCTTATAATTGCCGTTAGTGACATCGAGCCAAGATTTGATAATATTTTAGCAAAAAAGCAGCCTCAAGTTTCTCATTGATTTTGTACGTACATTTAAGCACCGTCATATTGGACAATAAATCTCGTGTTTTTGAAAATCTGATTTTAGTTAAGAAAAAAGTAAAACAACGATTCTCAAGAAAGGGATACGCAAACTTTTTGGGCCTTGACTAGGGGTACGCGGACCGAAAAAGGTTGGGAACCACTGCTCTAGTATACCACTTGTGACCTAGTAGTTGTGTTGTGATTATGTCTGACTGAATCTTGGTAAATTTCCACTTTATTTGTCTCTAACTCTAAAAAGAATCCTATTCATCTCTCTCACACTTGGGTTTAATTCACCTATCTCAGACTTTAGAAAACCACTTGTGAGTTGGTAGTAGTGTCTGTGTCTGCCTGAATCTTGATTAATTCTCAATTCATAGGTCTCTAACTATAAAAAGGATCCAATTAATCTCTCTCAGACCCTGGTGAAAACCTAATTCACCCATTTTAGAATCTAGTATACCACTCGTGAGCTGGTAGCAGTGTCCGTGTCTGACTGAATCTTCATAAATTCCCGATTCATTTATCTCCAACTCTTAAAAGAATCCAATTCATCTCTCTTTCAGACTCTCAGATATGTATGTAGTACAAATTTTATACGCTGTGCTTCTGAAGAATGCTTCGAAAATCTGAAATTCGGTCCTATCATTTTCGGTCCTAAGCTTTATTAGATGCTAAATCAAAAATAAAATCAATCCTGGAAAACACCTTTTATGAGGTTTTCTTCTTATTTTATATAGTGAGATTTCCTCAGAGTGAAAAAAAATATTAGACTGTCTACTATCCTCCCCATATACCTACGAGAATCTGAGATAAGTACATTTATAAAAAATTTTGTACGTTATGTATTTTTATAGAATGCTTTAGAAATATGAAATTAAGCCAATTCAGTTATACTGTTTTAAAGTTTTAGGCTTTAGTAGATCGTAAATTGAAAACAAATACGATCATAGAAAACACCTTTTATGAGGTTTTCTTCTGATTGATAAAGCGAGATTTCCTCAGAGTGCAAATACAAAAACTATTAAGAATTTCTTAGCCTAGATAACTTCAAAGACCACACTGCCTTTCCATGAAGAAAATATAACCGTTCAAAGTAGGGATGAAATCTTCTAATCGACAGTGAAACAAATATATTTTTTTTAACTGAATATTTCGGACACATATACAGTGTCCATCATCAGCAATAAAACTGTTGATGATGGACACTGTATATGTGTCCAAAATATTCAGTTGAAAAATTTATATTTGTTTCACGGTCGATCAAAAGGTTTCATCCCTATTTTGAACTGTTATAATTCCTTAACCTTATCCCACTCCCCCATTAAACCTACGAGAATCCAAGATATGTACGATTTACTAAATTCTATACGTTGTATGTTTCTCGAGTATTCTTCAAAAATCTGAAATTAAGTAAATTTGGTTAGAATCACCCCCTATTAAACCTACGAGAATCCAAGATATGAACATTTTAAAAAATTTAATACGGATTGTGTATTTCTTGAGAATGCTTAAAGAAAATCTGAAATTAAGGAAATTCGGTCTTGTGGTTCTTAGTCCTTAGCTTTAGTAGACCATAGATTGAAAACAAAGGTAATCCTGGAAAACACCTTTTACGAAGTTTTCTTCTGATTTTATAAAGCAAGATTTCCTCAGAGTGCAAAAAGGAAAAAAAATGTTAAGAATTCCTACTCTCCTCCCCCATTAAACCTATGAGAATCCAAGATTTGTGTGTTTTACAAATTCTATACGTTGTTTCTTTCTGGAAAATGTTTCAGAAATCTGAAGTTAAGAAAATTCATGTTTACTACTTTCGGTCCTAGGCTTTATTAGATCGTGAATTGAAAACAAATGCAATCCTGGAAAACACCTTTTATGAGATTTTCTTCTGATTTGATAAAGTAAGATTTTGTCAGAGTGCAAAAAAAATTGAGACTTCCTTAACCCTACCACATCCCCATTGAACCTACAAAAATCCGAGATACGTATGTTTTACGAAATTCTATACGTTGTGTGTTTATAGAGAATGCTTCAGAAGTGTGAATTTCAGCAAATTCGGTTCTATTGTTTTTGGTCGTAGGTCTTAGTAGGTCGTAAATGAAAAATAAATACAATCATGGAAGACACTTTTTATTAGGTGTTCTTCAGACTTAATATAGCAAGATTTCCTTGGAGTGCAAAAAAAACAGGAATTCCTAGACCCTACCCCCTCCCTCATTAAACCTACAAAAATCCAAGATAATTATGTTTTACAAAATTCTATACGTCGCATTTTTCTGGAGAATACTTGAAAAATCTAAAATTAAGCAAATTCAGTCCTACTGCTTTTTGTCCTAGACTATAGTGGATAGTACTCGAAAACAAATATAATTTGGAAAAACACATGTTATGAGGCTTTCTCCTGATTTGATAAAGCTTAAAAGTTTGATCTGTTTTGCTTATACAATTGACAAAAATTAAAACTCGAATCAAAATGAGCTTTAGGAAAATGCTATAACGTTCAAATTTGGTTTACGTACGCTTTGTCTCATTTAAACATTCAAGTTCCATCTGTATTGCACACAAAATCACTAAAAATTGAAAGGATTCGCACGATATCCAATTGTCGTAATTTTCCGCTGTATTAAAACATCATTAAGAAAAATAAGGTCTGGCCTATGAAAAATCTTAAAAAAACCTCTGGTCTTGGTTTTACCTCTTAGCGTAAACAGCGAGGCAGTCAATATTCATTCTTTCCCATGTTATCAGAGGCACCATTTAGGGGAGGGGGACGGGGTGGGCAAATGCCCACCCCAGATGTTCCAGGGAACCCAAGCTTCCCCCACAAAGGGGCCTTTGAAGGCCATAATAATCGAAAGTCCAACATAATCCATTCTATCCAATTGATTTAAAATTACTGCACGCCTATTAACCATTAACCTATTAACCAAAGAGTGTAATTACCTGACGACCCTTGGGGTAATTATGCTCTTTGCTATTAACCATTAAGCCTTAAGGTATTAATAGACATTTGTATTAGTTAGTATAAACTCATTATCCTAGTGCAAACTGGGTTGGGCAAGGATTGGAATTTGAGTGACAAAATTGTTTGTGATCTTGTCGATCCAACATCATTTGTGTGTTATCATGACTTTGTCAGGAGCTCAAAAGCAAAAATTGGCAGCCTTGAAGAAGGAGAAAGAGGCAGAAATCAGTCTTCTCTGAGTAAATAGCTTAACAGAAACCGTCACCGTGTGAACCGGTTCAGCAAGTAAGTGTAAATTTGTGTTTCTGTTCTTTCGGGTTTCAGTTTTCTGTGCCACTAACAGTTTCGTGGACTGAAAGAACTGAATTTGCGTGGAAAAGGATTTTCCGTTTTTTTATGTCATTTATGAGCAACACGTTTCGCAAACTCCTGCCTTCTTCCATTTAGGTTCAAAGAGTCGGTTTGAGTATCCTGTACTAATAAGTGGCACAGAAAACCATATTGAGTAGTACACCCTATGAAGAGGTATAGAACTACGTCAAATACTTTTTTTGGAGACTAGAGGCTCTAGTTTCGTGGAAATTAGTTACAGAAATCAGTAAATTGGGATGTAAATTTGCCTAAGTTGGCTGGATTGTGGTCTAAACTAGTAACGACGGATTTTTTCCGACTTGAACAAGGAATTATCTCACTAATGATAATTGTTCTGACTAACGATAGTATCTCCTCTAGTCTAGACTAGAGCCAGGCTCGAGTTGCTATAGTCACGACACACGTTTTACCACTTGGGTCAACATTCTGAATCTGTTTATTGTTCAGATTATCAATCCACCACTTAGACATATCTGAAAAGAGTTGCTTCCACAACATTTTCAGTTCCTGAATTATGAATATCAAGCAATCAGTGTCGAGAAGCAATCCTTGAGCTATACTAGAATGCCACTGCAAGAACACAAATAAGTGCATAATGTGATTAGGACGTGACTGAAGCTACAACAAATCCGCGAAAATGGATTTTCGTAGGCTAAACTAGTAGGGGTGTTACACTGGTTAGAAGTCAAACTAATGTGCATAATTTCTTTCAGGTGTGTAATTCAGCATCTGAACAAACCATCGCCGACGTTTCGTCTTCTTCTAATGAAGTGATGGTCACTCAGATCGAGCAAGCAGGAAACGAGACACCCTGAGGAACCACTAACCCTGTTGCAGGTCTGTCGGAGCCTCAGTTTCGGCGAGATACGCCCCAAGATGAAGAACATCGCCAGTCCAGCGGCCCTAAGGACATTTCTTCGTCCTCTCTCGATCAACCATCCCAACCAAAACTGGTAAAATACCCTGCGTAAGTGACAGCAGCCGGCAAGCCGAAACGGTCATTCAATGCTTCATATTATGAAAAGCACTCGTGACTGGAGTACTCCGTCCAGGATGATTCTGTTTACTACTTCTGCTGCAGACACTTTGGCGGCACGTCCTCTCTTCCTGGGCAGAGGTACGGGTCTAGACCTTTCATAAACGTCGGCGTGACAAGATAGACAGACATCTCTAACTTTCTCAAACAACATACTAGAAGTGACCACCACAAAGACAGTGCAGTTTCATGGACAAAGTTCAAAGCCATAATAACCATGGAGATGCAACCAATCGCGTCTGTTTTAATGACAGACAAAAACAATGAAATCAAGGAGAACAGAGAGAACGTAAAAGCATAATTAAAAGTAACAACTCTATTGGGGCAACTCGGCACTGCCCTTAGGGGGCACGGTGAAGCAGAATCCTCGCCAAACAAGGGAAATTTCGTCGAGGCGTGCAATCTTCCCGCAGAGTACTCTCCTACGCTCTTCTACAAGCTTCAGAGACGGTACGGTCACCATACATCCCATGAATACCAGAAAGATCTTATTTCGGTGATCGCTTCCAGGCTTCAGCGCACGATACTGGAAGAATTAAAAAGTACCAAATACTACGCTGTTCTGGTCGACGAAACAAAGGACAACTCAAAGAAGAGCAGCTCACCATTCTTCTTAGGTGCTTCGACGAAGAAAAAATAAAAGAAAGACCGATCGGATGCTATCACATAAAGAGTCTGGATGCTGAAAGTCTAGCAACTTTCACTGATGACACAGTGACAAGAATTGGACTCGATTGGGACTACTGTGTTGCAGAGTGCTACAACGGAGCAAGAGTAATGAGCGGACCGTTCTCCGGTGTTCAAGCTCCTTTGAGGGTGAAATCGCCACAGGTAATCTACATTTATACCATGCATATAAGCTAAATCTGGTCATTGCGAGGTCAATGCTGTGTTGAATCTGTTGGCACTGTTGGCTCATTTTTCTTATTGGTCTAGACTCTATACACATTCATTTCAAACAGCAACAATCGGCATCGGTTGTTTATTGAGGCCCAGAAAGCTGCCGAACTGCTAGTTCGGGAGCTGGAAAAGAAGTGCTGCCACACGATGGTCTCACTGGTATCGATCTATATCGAAGATTAGACTCCGGTATGAATGCATTTTAGCTGTACTGTCTGCTGTAAGCGACCTAGCCAACGGAGAAGCACGGGCAGAGGCAGCTGGGCTCCAAAAGAAGATGGAATCGTTCCTTCGTATCTTCCAATTGCACTACATAGAAGCAACTATGTGAGTAACAAACTCTCTGTCTCAGCAGCTCCAGGCCGTTGACTTAGCTATTTCTCGATCGTGCACTCTGATTCAGACCACAAGAAGTGAACTCACCGACCTGGATTTAGACGCTTCATTCGTATCGCTTTTCGAGAAGGCTAAAGAGTTTGCGACAGAGCTCGAAATCAAAGTACCTGCTGTGAACGAACTCGTGACTAGACCCTCCTCTGTTGGTCAGAAAGGACGACCCCGAATAATTCAAAAGATCACCAAGCATCTGAAACAATTCGTGACGACTTCGACGCTAGGAAAGGACTTCATAAAATCTGGCAATCGGACTACAAATTTGGGGGATGAAATGAAGCGAGCATAATTCGAGACTTTCAACCGTCTACAAGCCGAATCTTACAGAAGGTTCACAGATAACTTGCCAGTGCTGAGCAAACTCGAAGCCTTGGGTCCTTGCTCAACCATGTTTATGGATACAGACTTGCTCGAACATTTCTCTGCTCCTTACGGTGAGCTGGATATCGACGACATTCTTCTCGAATCTCAAGCCAGTATTGCCAAGCGTTTCTTGCTCGATGAGGAGAAAAAGCTGGAAAACTTCCTAGACATTGTTGAAAATCTTCAGGCATTACCAGTGGCTTATTCAGAAATAATTAAAGTTCTTCGTATTGCTGCCACACTTCCTGTGACAGCAGCAAGCAATGAGCGTTTGTTTTCTAGCCTAGAAATAGTGAAAGACTACCTTCAGTCTACAACAGGTCATGATCGTTTCAGTCACCTCCTTTTGATATTTGCAGAGAAGGATTTAATAAAAAATTTGGACCACGACCAGCTTGTTGATGAACTTGCAAAGATAAAAACTTGGCGGTTCCCCTTGTTACCTTGCGTGTTGTAATATTTTTTTCTCTTGTTATGTATTTTCTTTTTGTAAATATATTTGATCTGATAGATTTCTCCTGAAGTAAAACCGATATTTTGGTTTCAACCCTCAGCATAACAATGAAGATTACTTTCACCGACGTATTGTTTACTTAAACAAGAAAGTTTCTCGCTGAGAAAAGCCAGCCTGTAGTCTAATTTAATTTTCCACTTTCAGTTTAATCACTTAACCTCGTTGATTGTAATCCTCGCTGTTAAAATTAATTTTAGAGGTCAGTGTGGCTGAGTTCCACATTTGGCTTCAGTACATTTCTAAGCAACAAACGGGTGCTAAAGATGCGTTTTTACTTAGAATATTAGATCAATAAGCTGCCGAAACCCGCATTTTTCTTACGCGACACGAAGTGAATAGGGGGGAGGGGTCAGATGGAGCTCATGCCCACCCCAAGTTTTGGCCCCCGATGAAAAATCTCAAAAAGTATTTTGGTCTTTGTTTTAACTCTTAGCGCAAGCAACGAGGCAAACGGTAGTCGTTCATTCCTATTGTATTAGAATGTTATTAAGAAAAAATAAAACTCTGGCCTATGAACCTTCTTGGAAATCTAAAAAAATCCATTAAGCCTAAACCTGACAAAGGAGGAAGGATAAAATTCTGGATAATCGAAAATATTCAAAGTCCAGCAGCCCACAGCCTAGGAGGCAAAGCGTCTCTTATGACTCGTGGGTGGAAATCCAAAAATTAATAGTCATGGAAATTCTTAAAACATATGGAAAGGACGGACCAATTTCATTGAGAATAAGAATTCTCTCAAGAAAAATTCTGATCAAGATATTGAAAACATAGAAGTCAACATTAAAAGTAGTTCACTTTAAAATAGCATCAAAAGATTATAACGTTCTCTGAACATAACATATTTAACTGTCTCCCTGTTAAGACGTCAAATAAATCACCTGATTGGTTTTTTTGATAAGAAGTTACAGCTCAGTGCTATGAGACCTTGCTTCCAGTTTATCACTGCTTGTTGAAGTAGGAATTAAAGGATAGCAATTTTATATATTTTGTATGATGAAAGACTCTTAGCATAAACAACGAGCCATTCAACAGTCATTCTTTCCCATTATATCAGAATGTCATTAAGAAAAATAAACTCTGATCTGTGAAAAATGTAAAAAAAAAAAAATGGAGAGAGGGTGACGTAGGTATGCTGTGACACCCTTCTACCAACTTAGGCATAGATTATGAATTTTATTGTTCCATCTATAAGAGTGAAGGAGTGTGACCAATTATTAACGCAAACGCACACATGCAATGTTTTTTGTTGGTGTGAACGGTTAGATATATTAAGATCCCGAGGGGGATGACGTAGGTATGCTTTGACACCCTTCTACCAATGCTGGTATGGTGTGTTGATTATATTGTTGTATCTATAAGAGCGAAGGAGGAGTGTGACCAGTCCTCGTCCAATCTTTTGGCATTAGATATTCAAGACTGTTTTTATTGAAAACCTTCTAAAAATCGGACTTTTGGATTACCTTGCAGGAAAATACCAATAACCCTCACCCCAAAAAAGACAATAGGCAGGAGCTAAATTTAAACCTGTTATCATCCGCTTTAGAATTCAACCTACTAGCGATTCGGCCAAAACAGAGCACGTGTTACGCTAAGTACACTATCCAGCAGTCTTTTCTAAGAAGTAGCAAAGGCTAATAGACAATTTTTAAGCTTGAGAAATTTTTTTTTTAAATGGCTTCTACAATCTGACAATTCAATAACTAGAAAACCCAGTGCATCTGCTATGAACCACAGGGGGAGGCAGCATAATGCCCCCTCCCCCAATATTCGTTTTGTTTTAATGTTAACCTATATATTTGATTGTTTTAATTCAACCATCAATATATATAATAGAGAAGGTATTTCCTTTTAGCTTTTAATTGTTTTAAAAAGTAGAATTGTGGCAAAGAGTCAAACTTTAGCGTAAAGAGCGAGGGATTGCGGAGGGGACCACTCATTTCATATACGGAGTAATTTCTGTTCGTTTTAAGTTTTAATGTCGCTCCTTACTTTCAGCTAAAAAAATTAGTTTTTTTTATTTAGTTTCTGAACGTTTTTGAATTAATGCATGTTTGATTTTGACTCTCCGCACATAAATTATTAAAATGAAATTTGTATATTAATTCTTTTCTTGGCTAAATGGCTTTCTCTTAGTTTTGATCAGACGATTTTGAGAAATAAGGGGTGGAGAAGGAGGCCTAGCTGCCCTCCAATTTTTCGGTTACTTAAAAAGGCAACTAGGACTTTTAATTTTTAACGAACGTTTTTTTAGTAAAAAATATACGTAACTTAAGAATTAACTTACGTAACAAACTTTCATAACCTTATATTTTTATTATGTATACGAGGGGGTTTGTACCCTCGTTAGTACCTCGCTCTTTACACAAAATCGTAAGTTTTGTCCCAATTCTTTAAGAATGACCCCTGAATCAGAAAGGCCGTAGAATAAATAGTTGAAGTTACTAAAAATACTTTAGCATAAGGAGCAAGGTATTTATCTCCTCCTAAATACCTCGCTCTTTATGCTAATCTATTTTTAGAACCCCTCATATGCGTAATAATCTCTGTTCGTTTTAAGTTTCAATGCTACTTCTTCCTTTCATTTGAAAAAACGTTTTCATGTTTATTTTTCATTGTTTTCTTATAGTAATGCTAGAGAATCCTGCGCCCTTGTCATTGAATTTTTCTTCCCCTATGACAGATTCCTCGAAGGAAAGATCCTCCAGCATAGCCCCCTCTCCTCAGCCCCACCCCCAAACAAAATAAAATCCCCCTGAAAACGTCTGTACACTTCCCAATAACCATTACTATATGTAAACACTGGTCAAAGTTTGTAACTTGCAGCCCCTCCCCCAGGGATTGTGGGGGAGTAGGTCACTCCCAAAGACATAGTTATTATGGTTTTTGACTATGCTGAACAAAATGGCTATCTCAAAATTCTGATCCGTTGACTTTGGGAAAAAATGAGCGTGGGAGGGGGCCTAGATGCCCTCCAATTTTTTTGATCACTTAAAAAGGGCACTAGAACTTTTCATTTCCGTTAGAATGATCCCTCTTGCGACATTCTAGGACCACTTGGTCGATACGATGACCCCTGGGGAAAAAAACCAAAAAACAAACAAATAAACACGCACCCGTGATTTGTCTTCTGGCAAAAAATACAAAATTCCACATTTTTGTAGATAGGAGCTTGAAACTCCTACAGTAGGGTTCTCTGATACGCTGAATCTGACGGTGTCATTTTCGTTAAGATCCTATGTTTTTAGGGGGTGTTTTCCCCTATTTTCCTAAATAAGGCAAATTTTCTCAGGCTCGTAACTTTTGATGGGTAGGACTAAACTTGATGAAATTTATATATTTAAAATCAGCATTAAAATGCGATTCTTTTTGATGTAGCTATTGATATCAAAATTCAATTTTTTAGAGTTTTGGTTACTATTGAGCCGGGTCGCTCCTTACTACAGTTCGTTACCACGAACTGTTTGATAGTGAACTAGGAAGCTTGGATTTATAAAATTTTTGCAATGAAAAAAATGGGTTTCCTGAAAGGATAAATTAAAAGACAATTCTAATCGATTATGAATTCCGAACTACTTACATTTGATGGTTGCTTATTCATTATACCTCAATAGTTGAATATACGTCAATAAATTTTTTTCTTCCATCAAGGCTTTATACAAAAAGAATCATGTAAAATAAAAACATGTTTTTCAAGTTCTCTCCATATGTCCTCTATGTAGCACAAGATTTATGCTTTTGTAAGTATGCATATTGTGTAATCGTCGTTCCTTTTACAAAGATAGTAATCGGTTATGCTAATTTTGTTCTAATACAGTTATGCTAATGAGATATTTATGGAAGTAATTGGAGCCTCAGGCGTGCCGTCTGTGTCCAAAATCCCTACACTACTTATTACCGTTGGTATGTGCGGTTTTGCCACTCCATTAGACTTGTTTTACGGAGCATGGACTCCATAAAACAAGTGTCATTTGTCCCAGCGTGGCAATAAAATACATTTAAGATTTTCTTCCCGAAAAAATAGCAATTTATGAATCCTCCATGAAAAACAAATTGCTATATGACTTGTGGTACTCAATTCAGTTTTACTATTACACCAGTGTTTATTCCTTCTAAACCATTCCTTTCAAGGAGTTTTAATGCACCAGAAGCCTTAAAACTCTTAAAAAATCGATTATACAATCGACATTAATTATAATAGAAAACAGTAACCCCAACTGAGAGTGGGGTTTTGCCCAACCCAGTAACTCTTAAAGCTCAACCATTATTTGCGCTATGCTGAAATCAAGATTAAATATTGAGTGTAATTCTGCTTATTTCCAGGAAAAATATTTCATTGATATGAAAACATTTTTGAAAATTTAATTTAGTTTTACCTCTTTAAAATTATCCTGATTTACATTAATGTTTATGTTCTCCTAAATTCGATTTAAGTTTACAATTCTTCTTTTACTTTTTTTTAGAAGATTGCAAGTAGGTTCATTTTTAGATCGGTCAAGTAGGACTTTGAGTGTCAAGTTCTATTGCAAATTAACTAGTACGGGCTCTAAGAACAAGAGCTAAGAGCTCATATGGCTCTTGTGACGAGGCTGGACGAGCCAAGAGCCAAGAGATCATATGGTATGAGCTACAGCAAAATTCTAAGAATCAATAGATTGATTTAAAAGGAAAATCGGAGGCTTAATGCAGGTCAGGATTTAAAGTAAGACCTATGAGTCACGAGGTCCTTCTAAATATCAAAACTCATTAAGATCCGATCCCCCACTCGTAAGTTATAAATACCTCTTTTTCTACTTTTTCCTCTCCCTTCAAGCCTCCAGATGTCTAATTAGGGAAAACGATTTTATCAAGTCAATTTCTGCAGCTCCCGGACACGCCTACCGATTTCCATCGTCCTAACACGTCCAGAAGCACCAAACTTTCCAAAACGCTGAACCACAACCCCTAACTCCCCCAAAGAGAGTGAATCTAGTACGGTTACGTCAATCACGTATCTACGACATTTGCTTGTTCTAACCACCAAGTTTCATCCCGATTTCTCCACTCTAAGCGTTTTCCAAGATTTCCGGTTTCCCTCTCCACATCCCCCCCCTTTGTCAACAGATCTGGTTGGCATTTGAAAAAGATGCTCTGACACATGAGTTCCTTCTAAATAAAAAATTTCATTAAGATCCGGTCACCCGTTCTTGAGTTAAACATTCCTCAATTTTTATTTTTCCGAATCAACACCCCCCAGCTCCTCCAAAGTGAACAGATCCGTTCCAATTATGTCAATCACGTATATATAACTTGTGCTTATCCTTCCCATCAAGTTTCATCCCGATCTCTCCACTCTAAGCGTTTCACAAGATTTCTGTTCCCCCCTCCACCCGCCTATGTCCCCAAATCCGACTCGAATTGAAAATGGAGCATCTAAGACATAAGTTCCTTCTATATATCAAGTTTCATTAAGATCTGATCACTCATTCGTAAGATAAAGATACCTCAATTTTCACGTTTTCCGAGAATTCTGGTTTCCCCCTCCAACTTCCCCCAATGTCACCGGCTCTGGTCGGGATTTAAAATAAGAGCTCTAAAGCACAAGATCCTTTTAAATATCAAATTTCATTAAGATCTGATCACCCGTTCGTAAGTTGCAAATACTTCATTTTTTCTAAATTTTCCGACTTAACCCCCCCCCCCCCCCAACTCCACCACAGAGAGAATATCCGGTCCGGTTATGTCAGTCACGTATCTTGGACATGTTTTTATTCCTCCCATCAAGTTTCAACCTAGTCTCTCCGCTTTCCTAGATTTCCGTCCTCCCCCCCCCCCAATGATGCTGGATCCGGTCGGGATTTAAAATGAGAGTTTTAAGTTACGAGGTTTTTCTAAATATGAAGTTTCATTAAGATATGATCACTCCTTCGTAAGTTAAAAATACCTCATTTTTTCTGATTTTTTAGAATTACCCCTCCCCGCCCAACTCCCCAAACAGAGTAGACCCGTTCCGGTTATGTCAATCACGTATCTAGGACTTCTGCTTATTTTTCCCACCAAGTTTCATCCCGGTCCCTCCACTCTATGCGTTTTCCAAGATTTTAGGTTTCCCCCTCCACTCCCCCCAATGTCATTGGATCTGGTCGAGATTTAAAAGAAGAGCTCTGAGACACAATATCCTTCCAAACATCAAATTTCATTAAGATCCCATCACTCGTTCGCAAGTTAAGAATACTTCATTTTTTCTATTTTTCCCGAATTAACCGGCCCCGACTCCCCCCACCTAGATGGTTAAATCGGGAATACGCCTATTTCTAATTTAATCTGGTCATGACCATGATATGCCTACAAAATTTCATCGTCCTAGCTTACCCGGAAGTGCCTAAAGTAGCAAAACCGGGACCGACAGACCAACAGACAGACCGATAGAATTTGCGATCGCTATATGTCACTTGGTTAATACCAAGTGCTATAAAAACTAAAAAAGCTTAGGTATGGGGATTTCTCAGAAATATAATAACGGTATATGCTACTTCTGCACTTGGACAGTCTCTCTCAAAATTTGAGAAATTATGATTAAAAATATAACACCTCATTTGCTTTCCCTTCCCTTCACCTTTACACATAGGTGAGCTAGATCCCAGCTTTGGTATAAGAAAGCAAAAATTGCAAAACTAAACATAATGTATATATAGTCTCCCAAATAATTGATGAAAACACTATATGATTCAGTGTCTTAAATTTCTTCCTCACCCCCCCCCCCCCAAAAAAAAAAATGCCTCCTAAAATTTTCAAATCATCTGAACACTATCATTTAGAGTATTTTTGCACAGTCTGGCAGTACAAACGCGTCAAAGCACAATCAGAAAAATTAGCAACAGCATTAGAAAGGAACAGCATTATCATTATAATTAGCAACAGCATTAAGGCGAGCTCTTTTACTACTTTCACCTGTAAAAGTTAAAAAAAACACTCTGGCTGGGAGGAGGGATGCTTTCTGCAGAAGGTTTGGGCTTGAGGCTCATTCTTATCGTCAGGTTCCTGGTATTTTTTTTCTGACCTCACATTCTCACCTACCCCAAAATGACCGTAAATGCACAGAAAAGGGCCTATTCTTTGTTTTTCTCTGCGGGGTCACCCCATGACAGGTAAAGGAAATCTTTTACGTCCTCGGTTGTCTAGCTATAGAACAGAAGCCGGTAGAAGTAAGTAACTTGTTGTCTCTTTTATTATTTTTCAATCCCCAACAAAGTTACAGGCTTCTAAAGTTAAACCATTTTGCACAAATATTAAACTTACGAAGATGCACTTTAATATACTTGGCGGGGGGGGGGGTGTCATATTTTGCAATTTTTCGATTATAGCACCAAAAAATTCACTTTAAATGAAAATGCCACAAAAATACTTTTTTTTAAATCATTTTTGTTCGATTACAGAATCAAAAAATGCATTTTAAATGAAAACACAAAAAAGATTTTTTTTTAGAATACACGGGGCGGAGGGAGGGAGTTGCTAACACTTTACATCACTGCACTCCAAATCCTCCTCATGGAAGCTTGAGACTAGTGTGGATTTCTTATCGATAATTTGTTTCCGTTAAATAACCTATTTAAGAATTACTATCAGCCGCAAAGTAATCTAAAAACGGCAAGGCACCAGGCATAGAACGTATCACGGCGGGGTTGATAAAGGCATCAATCAGCTTATGCATATCTATATAGCTGTCCTTGTTTCAAAAAATTTGGACAACAGAAAAAGTACCAACAGATTGGAGGCGTAGCACACTCATAAAACCCTTTGGGAATTGGAGAGACATCAGTCTCTCACCCATACATGGTAGGCTTCTTGCACTAATAATACTCCACAGAATACAGAGTCCAATCGACAGGGACTTAAGAGAATAGCAACATGGCTTTAGACGCTCATGTACCGATTTGATCTTCACCCTAAGGGTGTTAATAGATGATAGCCGAGAGTTGCAAATCAAATTTTACATGGTATTTATAGACTTTGAAAAGGTCTTTGACTCACTACATCGCGAGACTCTATCGAAACTAACATTTTATGAGATCCCTGAGAATTTAGTAGCCCTCATTGTGGTTCTATACGTCTGAATGATATGTTATAAAAACAGAAGGAAGGACAAGTCACTTTCGTGTGCTTTTTGGTGTTAAACAAAGTTGTGTCTTGTCACCTTTCCTGTTTGCCCAAGCCATTGACCATCTGCTCCGTGACCTTGCGCCAGAAGCATACATTTAAAAGTAGAAGACTAAATCAATGACTTAGACTTTGTCATCGATATCACGCTCATTGAGTTGTGTAAAAAAACAGAGAACAGAATTTCTCGCTCCGACTCAAACTTCGACTATTCAATAGCAACGTCATTCCCGTCCTGTTATAAGCATCTGAAACCTGGCATCTGAATAAAACACAAGAAAGACGAATTCTAGCTTTCAAAAAATACATGTCTCCAGAAAATACTAAACATTTAAAAAATCTTTAATAAGAAGGTGAGACGGGTGGCCGGACAACTCATAATGATAGATGTCATTAGGAGACGTCAGTGGAAATATCTGGGGCATGTGCTTCGTATGGACGAATCCCGGATCCCAAAAGCGAAATTACAGAGGCAACAGAAGGATGATGAAGAAGAAGAAGGGCACGCATTACGCTGAGACACACCTATCAGACGGACCTGCAAAACATAAATACTTCCCTTCAACCGGCGTGGGAAGATGTTCCTAATGCGGCGCACATGAGGGACGACTGGTGGCTTCTCATGGATGTCCTGTTTGTCTCTGGAGGTAAAGGAGGATCTAAGATCTAAGACAAGGTAAATAACCTATTCTTCTCTTTCCCCTTAATGGTAGAGGCAATAAGCTTCTAAAGTTAAATTATTTTGCATAAATATTAAACTTAAGAATATACAGTATTTTATGTAGCTATTAGCTCTGTTTTTTAAAACTCTGTATTTATTTAATAAGAACAAAAATTCAGCCATTTGAGCTTGTAAGTAGTCAATTGAAATCATCAAACTAACTGCTAATTCTCTTTCCAGCCTTAGAAAATGCAATATTATTTTTGTGACTCACTGGTTCGAGCCAATTATATTGTCCTATTTTTTCCAACGATTTATTCCGTGTTTTAGGATTATTCTAACTATTCCAAAAATATTATTCCAACGATTCATCTGTTAACTAGCAAAATGGACTGTTATTACAACTTCTAATCTAGAGGACTCTAATTGATCAATTTAAAAGAATAAATTCAAAGGATCAAAAATATCATGGCTATCTCCCAGGGACACACGCAGTGGAGGGGCATGCTCGGCTTCGAGCTCTCCCCTAATCTGAAATCTTATAATATTTCTAGACTACTACTACTACTACTACCACTATTAATACCTCACTGCAGCACCAAACCGCCTGAGGCCAACAAAGCTACGCACGCTCCTCCTCCAGCCTAATCTATTTAAGGCCTCCCTCTTTACACCCTCCCAGGAAGTTCCTATTTCCTTTAAATTTTTATTTATGACATCCTTCCAACCCAGACAAGGACGACCTGCTTTCCGTGTAGCCCCAGACGGTTGGCAAAGAAGGACAATCAATTTGGGGTAATGTTTATATTAGTCGAGGGTAACGAAGTAGTTTCTATAGTAGTCGGGGATAATGTCTATATTAGTCAGAGTTAATATCTATATTAGTTAGGGGTTATATATATTTCTATATTTCTAGACACTTGCTGATATTATCAAAAAAAATTGGTGCATTTTATTATTAGGCCTTCCCCTACTCGAAAAAAAATTCTTAGGTACGTTCCCAAAGTATCGGTTTCTAATATTGGCACCTTAAATGTATTACTGCAAAATAAAACATATTTACTATTCAGTGGGTTAATTATAAAGTTAAATGTAATTCCTACTGAAATGTAGAAGGTTCTATAGAAGTTAATTCTAGATGAAAGAAAACATAGTTATAAATGACGGCAGAGCATATCACCACTTCCTTGAGAGAATTCTCACTTAAAGGCTATTCAAAAAAAAAACAAAAAAACAACTTCCCGTTCTTTGGGCAGTAAGCAATCATTAGGTGATCACTTCCTAGACATAAAACCTAATCATCTGGAACGGTAATGTTATGGCTAAAAGGTGTCAATAAACAGGTTAGCAAAATAAATTCTATTTTGATTCATTACGAACAAAAACTAAAATTGGCACTTACGTATTTACAAAAATACAAAAATAGATTAAACACTTAATGCTAGGAGGTTTCCTGCATTGAACTAATAGGATCTGTCACACTTTTTTGTCCTGATCTGAGGGGATAAAAGTTAAGAGACAGCAATAGAGGCTCGCTTCTATTGAAGCTAGTACTTGCCCAAGAGTCAACAGGTCCGATAAACCTCTGAGGTTCTCTCAAGTCTGGAGTATTACTACCTCTTAGTACTTCAGTTCGCTCAATTTTAGGATGGTAGCTACTCCTGTAGCGCCGCTTTTGCCGTATTCCCATCTGGGACGGAATTCTAGGGTTAGCTTCAATATTGTTCCAATTTTTCCAACGACTCTCAGACCAACAATCTTCATCACTCACATAGCCTTCGTTGTTATAATCTGGGGGAATACTATCATAATTTTTCACTTTTTCACCGGATTTCTTGCTTAAACTGGACTCACTTGATTTTTCACTAGATGTACCAATACCGAGATCCTTCTCTGATCTTTCATCTTTTTCAAGAAGAATGGCAGGGGGTCGTTTAATATCTTCATTATTTTTCTCCAATTTCGAATTTGATTCTATAGAGTTCACTTGAACCCCTGACTCAACAGGCTCATTTTTCTTCTTAGAGCATGAATCTGGTCCAAAAAGTGACAACAAAACCGGCAAAAGAAATAAACCGTGCAAAAACCCGAATGATATCACCAATAGAATTGTCTTAAAAAATGTAACAAAAATATAACTTGGCGCAAAAGTTAAAGCAATTACTCCAAGAATAGTTGAAAAGGCTCCTTGAACAATTGGCAGGCCGAGACTATGCAGGCACTCTTGAACACGTTCGGCAGATGTTTCAACATTTGCAGACATAAAGGCATATGATATGTGCGCTGAAAAATCAACTGAAAACCCAATACACATAATCAAGTTGATCATTGAGATTGAATCTAAGCTGACATCCCACCATGTCATGTAACCAACAACCCCAGTTTCAATCGATACTATCGCTAGGGCTACCCATAGTGCGCAGAATGGATTTGGTATAAAGATGAGTGATATAACCGTCATTATGGCTCCAGCCACTAGGATGGTCTGAATTGAGGTACTTCTTACCACTAAGAACTGAAATAAAACGAAAAAAAATTAGTCTATAAGCAACTAACCCTGTCCAAAGCAAAAGAAAAACATACTCTAATAATTTGTGACCTATTAATTTGTAATTTATGCAGTGCTTCAAATGTGTTCTAAAATAATCAAAAGGTAAAAATCAAATGAATTATGTAGATATACAGATACGGAAAGAGAACAGAAAGTACAACTTCAGAATTTATAACGAATCAAAATTATAGTTATAGTAAAGCGTTAGTGATCTGTAAGGATACAAGTATTGGCGCTGCTTGATATGCGTGATGGCAGTCACAACAATATCATTTGATTTGACGATATATTTTTTCCTCTGAGTTTTTTCCCCTTTATTCTTCTCTTATAACCATATAACTCATGGTAAAGTATCACGTGTAGTTTTCACTTAAAAAGACGATCTTAACAATGTATCGAAGTGTTCAAGTCCAGATTCTATATCCATAGACAATATTAGCTTTCCTTCTTTGTCTTCTAAAATTTAATAAAAAAATAAATAAGAAGTCTAGCTATCTCCCAAATTCAAAATCTACCGCTGTCTGTGTAAACAATTGTCAATTTTTGTGTGTGTGTTTCCCATCAAATAACATTCCTACTACACTTTTTTGCTATACTGCAAGTCCAAATTCTTGTCAATAATCCTAAAACATATACTTAGTCTGGACAATTATCATTCGTCGTAGAAAGAATTTACTAGAAAATTAGTTGTTTTATTTTTAAAGACCACAAGGGTACATTCGGCATGCCCACTTTTTCCACTTCCCACAGAGTCCCCACTTTTCTGAAAGAATTGCGTCTATATAGTAGATATACCTCACAGTGATTAAACTGATCAAGAACTTTTTTTTTTCATTCTAGCCTCTAGGTTTGTGCATTCATAAGGGCATTTTCAAAAAAATGAAAAAAAGGAGAATCAAAAGGATTTTGGTCCCAAATGCTAAATAGCTTTTTTAAGATCCAGTTAAGTAAGTTCTTTTACAAATGTCCTTAAGTACACTTTCACAATTCTGATACACAAATTAAGCCTCAGATTGTAGTTTTTATCAGATTATTGGATTATCGGATTTTATCAGATTATTAAATTATATTGGATTTTATCAGATTATCTTTAAAAAAAAACTACCAATGTATCCTGTTTTAGTGTTTTGTTTTTGGTTGGCCAGACCTACTAAATTTGGCTTCTGAAAGTCACATATTTCCTCCACCTATATGATTCAAAGTTCGTTCTTTGGACTTAGGTAATGTAGTAAATTCAAACTTTTTTAAAACTAAACAATACTGAATTCTTCATACTGTAACCTTGTTCGTAGAGTGAAATTCTGCTTTCATGCGTGCTTAATTACGACCACAGTCGTAAGAGCTTCAACTTGTATCTGACTTTCAACCAATCAGAGTAAAGGTACTATAAAACTTGGATTTTACTTTGGACAGTTGAAATTCAGATGTGAGCTGACTCGAGTGACTTCGAGTTGACCTATCGTATCAGTAGTTACAATAAAGGGCTGTTCCTATAGTTTTTGAAAAAATGGACCAAATATTTTAGATACAAAATTCACAATTTTTCAAATTTGTCAAAGTTCGCATGTTCATATTCGGATGTGAATAGAATAAGTTTAGACTTCTGCTTGACACGGCTTGATGTCAGAGATCGCATGCGTGTGTTCAGATGCAAAAGGAACAAGTTTCATTTATATTTAGCTCATATAATTTTTTCAATTTTCAACATGAATCATAAATATTCGGTCCAAATCGAGGATTCGGTCCAAATGCATCATTCTGCAAAATTCGGGTCTTCTGAGAATGGCCTTATAGGCTTGCCGTTGCAAAAATTAATAGATGTTTTAAATAGAACAGTATAAAAAAACATAGACAATCGATATTTAGTTAAATATTTTTCTTTGAACTTTTCTGTAATTACTTACTAATTAACAGCAAGAAAAGAGCTGGATTTGTTAGCCTCTGTTTAGAATTGTATTTATTTTTAGTTAAAAAAGAAAACAATATTTTTTAATTTTAAGTACCTCGCAAAAATAAATCGATAGAAAGATGGTGTTTAAACAACGCCATAATAAAGAACGAGACATGGTTGATTAATTTTAGATTCAATAAAACTAAAAACTTTTACATATGCCAGAAAGAATAGAGCTGCAAACCCTAATTGGATTTTAGATACCAGATAAGGTAACAAAACCCTAAAATATTAGATAAGAAATGGTGAAATGAAAAACAGAACAGCAAATATTACTAAAGAAATGGGGTAATGGTGACAACCTTTTCGTACTTCTCCTGAAAGAAGTAGGCTAAAATAGGAGCCTACTGCTGCTAACTTCAGTCACCATCAAGCTACTGGTTGTCCTGCCCAGTGTCTGACCATGAGGCAGGATATATTGCGGAGCACACAGACAAGATGGGATTGATTGTAGCTAATAATATCTAGGGAATTTTCGCATGCGGGGTGAATCCCCTGTACATATGAAGTGCTGACTCTGAGGAGTGCTGATCCATGAGGAGCAAGAAGTTTACTCGCTAGTACTAAGGGCCGACGATAGCTGACGAGAAATAGGGGACTCTGCACTCTCTTTTGAGGTAGGAGTGTTGCTTATCCAAGATAGTCTGAAGCTGTGTGGGTTCTCGGTATGGAGGAAAACAATGATGGATACCTTGACAATGCACAGAGAGCCTCTTCTAAGAAGTGAAGAGGCCTCTATGTGGGGCCTCAAAATAGCAACGGCCATTGCTGTAATTTTTTTTTTGAGGCAACGGACATTTTCGGCCTGAGCCTTGACTTTGAGTATACCTATAAAAAATACAGATACCATACAGATTTTATGCGAAGACAAAAGTCTTAATTTTGTGTAATATAAGTAAAACTTTTACATGTTTTAGTATATGCATGCACATACTGTGGCTTGTATATATCGTGGTACATTTGGCTTAGGCATAGGCGACACTAAACGTCTGCTGTTTGCATTATCGTTTTAACGACAAGTTTGTTACAATTATCTGAATGTCTAGGAGTTGCATTTATGCTCATTACCAACAGAGATTGTACTTATCTTAGTTATCTGATTCTCATTAATATTACATATTTTGACAACATTGGTATGCACATCTCAATGTCAATGCTTTGTGCACAACAAAATGTGCACAAGGCAACAGCGTTATGGTTTTCTAGTGTGTTTGAAACGTACCTGATCAAAGAAGACAAAATATGGATGGTAAATAGTGGCATTCAAGTTTGATTCGGCACAAAATCGTCTCAGCTCGGCAACCATGTCTTTCTCATCATTTGACCCAGCCAAGTCCACAGTTTGAATAAGAAATCTTGATCCTTTAATACCACCACCATTCTCTGTAAAAGCGACATCTAGGGCGAATTCATTATTTGAACCCGTAAGATAGTGCTAGAAAGAGATGAAAACATTTGTTTCGATTAAAATAACAGACTAACATCAGCGAGTATCACGATACCAGAAGTGAATCTATGAGGCAATTTTATGGGCTTGTACCACCCCCCAGAAGGCCGAAAGTTGCACTTATTATAGAGATGGAGGGGTGAAAAAAAAACAGAAAGAAGCCGGTATTTTGTTGGTGCCTCTCCCTCCAAAAATTAATTCTGTATCCGCCCTTGCTCGAAATATAAGTAAGATCAAACTAAAAACATGATAACCAAGCACTTAATCAGATTCTTTATGAGAATTAACAGTGGTGTCTGGGTATATACAGCAGAACAATAATTTTTTTTTTTTGTTATTCCACGTGTGCAACCCTTATTATGTTTAGGTTTATACTTATCAAAAGTAACCAGCATGAGCAAATTTGAATGTTTTTTAGAAAAAGGGGGAAGTGCCTCAAAAAGGGATGCAACCTTGATGAGACAACATTTAACTCATAATAACCAAGAACTCTGGAAGATAAGTTTTATAGTTAAAATGAACGCACCTGAGCGAACCAATATCTTTTATAGATGAAAAAGAAAAACTCTTTTTGTTGAGAAAAATAACAACAGATGCGTGCTGATTTTAATAAAAATAAAAAAACGATTATTAATCAGTAAATAAGTAGAGAATCAAACGAGCCAGAACTATTAAATATCAGAGGTGAGCTGGCATATTGCCACTCTCTAAGGAGTGTGATAGAACATAATACATCACATAATTAAAGAATAGATGAATGGCTCAAATCCACTATGTTCTTCTTTTTCTCAATCTGGTGTTTTACATAGAGGGCAAATCGTCATTAGGGACAAAGATTGCAGCCGACCCCCTTTGATATCTTGTACTACCTGCTCACTTTAATCGTTATGTATTTTTGTAATAAGGGTATTTTTGGGTCCCCATACAACTGAACCCTATTCAACTCAATTTTGGTGATCCTTGAACTGGAAAAGTATGCTTCTTTGGCCCGAGATTTCTGTTCGTAAATGGTTATGAAAAACTTTGTTTAATGAGTAAGGGTATTTTTGGGCCTAAGGGTGCTAATGATTAAGGGTATTTTTGGGTCCCCATGCAACTGAACCCAAATCAACTCGTTAAACTAGTAGCCGACAACATAAATTAGTAGGATAAAAGTGAATGACTCGCAAAATACCTTTTTTATCTTCTTTGATAATTCAATAATCGCTTCTGGGGGAAATTACAGTTTGAGTGCTTAATGGGGCCCCAAAAGGTAAAACAGTCCATAGTGACCACAATTTTATAAAACATGTTTCTAGTAAACTGTTTAGTCAGAAAACAAATGCCATTTGTAGCTGATTCAGGCATTTTCCTTAGTCTTAATAGTAAAAGGTTATTTTAAAAACATATTTGCAGGCATTTTTAAAAAAGGACATGAAAACCCTAATAACTCAAGTCACAGCAAAACTTTTGTCATTTTGAGAGGTTTCTGGTTCAAAATACACAAAGGAGCCATGACTTGAAAGTGATCTTATACCCGTTTTAGCTTGAATTTCTTGTAGGTTAAATCATGTTTCTTTCTGATTTGTGTCAAAATAAAGGGAACTGGACAGTAATCTAACCATCTAATCGATCAAAATTGGCTTTTCCGAAATTTTAGACAAAATTATCAGCCGTGAGCTCACCATCAATATACACTTAATGTGTTATCATAATAGTGGATTATAAGCCTATAACATTTTTGACTCGTAACGTTTCCTTAGTTATTTATGGTGTTCGAAATTTGGGTTAAAATTAGTTTCAATACTTGGCTCAAATACATTTTTTTACTGTGGATTTGACAAAGTTTGTGAAGTGCTTCTAACACCTCTTAAACAGCTTGATTTTAAGTTATACCAGAAATATTTTCAGGGACGTGAGCAGAGAGGGGGGTTGGGCCCACACCCCTACCCACAAAATTTCAAATTTTGGTAAGTTTCCTGCACTTCTTATTCCAATTATCAGCCAATTTTTCCATTCACCCTCCTGCAAACTTTTTACTATTCCCCCCCCTCGAAAAAAGATTCCTGTGTGTGTACCCGAACCTCATACAATAAACTTAACTGATTATATAATCATGCCCGTAAATACAACAGTTTAATAGGAGGTAACCTTTAATAAAAAGCACAGCTAACAAAAGAATATTCAGCCAAAAATCCTCCCAAAAACAACAAAACTCAGAAGAATTCCCAATCAATGGAAATCCAGTGTAATGCTGTGGTGTTTACTTCGATAAAATTTCTTCGGGGTGCCACTTTTCAAGGTTTCCTAAAACTGCTGTTTGCGCTCAATGTTCTGTTTAAGGAGAGGTTCGTCCCCGACGTGACTATGAGGTCACAGAAAAAAGGCTTTCCCTTTTGGGGATGGGAGCAGAAAATGGAATTTATGAAGAGATGGAGATCCCAAGCCCTCTCGCGACACCTTGGAACAAATATTGAAAAGTAAAACACACACTATTACAGATTTAATACTAATTGTTAGGTGTTTCGAGTTGACATGTTAGCTAGAAGTAATTCAAATTTTCTGCCCCTTTACTTGCAACAAAAACACAATTAGCAAATTCTTACTGGTAATTTTGCAGTTAGGCTCCACAATACAAATTGAGACGAAGCCATACTTTATAACTTGTTGTCAAATGAGCTCATACTAATTTTCTTTGATCTGAGGCAACACTATAGCGCTGCCTATAGTAAAGGACATACGGCTCCAACGTATCAGTATTATTTTTTTTCTCAGAGGAACTTCATATGAAGGTGGTCGTATATAAATGTCCAAGAGGGTCATTTGAATGGAAATTGGAAGTTTGATTGTCCTTTTTAAGAATCAAAAATGATCAGATGGCAACTAGCCGTTCTCATGCTCATTTTTACCAAATACATCCGATAAAATTTATGAAATTGAGATCTTATTAAAAATAGTTGAAATATCATATATAGTTAATCATAATAGTTATCATAATAGTTAAAATTGATTGAAAATTGAAAGTTCTAGTTCACTTTTTAAGCGTCAAAAGAGATCAGAGGGCAACTATTCTTCCCACGTCCTTTTCCCCCAAATAAATCCAATAAAAATTTTCAGATAGCTATTTTGTTAAAAATAGTTAAAAACTCATTTAATAAAACTCCAGGATCAACAACAACCCCCCCCCCCCCCAGGGCCTGTGACAGGTGTTGTAAGTTATGCCCTGGGACATAAATGGTTTTTATACAAGGACTACTCGTACAAACTTCAGAAAGGCGTCATTTGATTTGAAATTGGACGTTCTAGTTCATTTTTTAAGAGTCAAAACCGATCAAGTGACAACTACCCCCCTCCCCCAAACGCCCATTTCCACCTAAACTTATCTGATAAAAATTTTGAGATAGCCAATTGTTTTTTAAATAGTTCAAAAGTCAGATCATGAAAACTTCAGGGTCAACATAAACCCCCAGAGCCCTGGGGTAAGTGTTGTAAGTTTTGCCTCAGGGGCATATAAGGTTTTTGTACAAGGGGAGGTTATGCAAACTTCAGAGGCGGCTCATTTGATTGGAAAGCGAAAGTTCTGGTTGCCTTTTTTATGAGCAAAAAGGGATCGGAGGGTATCTACTCCCACACAAACACCATCTTTTCCCCAAATGCACCCAATCAAAATTTTGAGATTGCCAGTTTGTTTGGAATAGTCCAATGATCAGATAACAAAAATTTTGGGGTTAGAATACCCCCCTCCCCTCCCGCCAGAGACCGGGGAAGGTTTGTAACTTTTGCCCTGGGGTATATAAAATTTTTATGGAAGATGAGGTCGTATAAACCTCGGAGTGGATCCAAATGATTAAAACTTAAAAGTTTTAATCCCCTTTTTAGGATTCAAAAGTGATCCGATGGTAACTATCCCCCCCCCCCCTTCCTTCGCCAATCCACTTTTCCCTAAATGTGTCAAATCAAATTTTTTTATATAGCTGTTTTGTTCAAAATAGGCCAAAGATCATATAACAAGGACTCCATTTTACAAATTTTAAAAGTATCTTCTTTTCCATTTATTGCAGATATTGCAGGTAAATGAAAATAAATTACTGTAAAAATAAAAATCTTAAACTGATCATCTTTCAACAATTAATAGTATTATATGTGAAACATTCAGTTTGATTTTATTTATACTTTCCAAGACTGTTCAAGACACATATTGTTTTCAGGCATTCAATTTTTACAGTAAGAGAAGGACACAAAACTCAAACTCTTGTTTGTAAAGATTTTTGTTCGTTTCAAGCTTGATTTGCATATTCTTTTTAAGTATCACTCGTTTCGAGATTTATTTACTCATTTATATTAGTACCTATCGTATGTTTGTTTGCTATGATTTTTTATTTAATTTGTATTCGTTTCGGGTTTCATTAATACTTGAATAGAAAAATATCGTTTTAAGCTTGTTTTGCATATTCAACTTAAGCTTTACAACTTAAGATTTATTTATTGATTTATAATAGTACCTGTGGCGTTTTTTGTTGGTGTGATCGTTTATTTAATTTTTGTTCGTTTTGGGTTTCCATTATTCTTTATAGTAATTTCTGGTCCTTTCGAGTTTGACTTATTTTAGGTTTCTATTTCTCCTGATCTTAAGCTTAATATGGCCTTTACTTTTCTTTAGAAAACTTCTTTTTCGAAAAGTTTTCTTTTAATTTAAGCAAAAAGAAAAATGACAGGAGAGGATAAAGGATTTTGAATAGTTGCATGTATCTCAAGATAAATGTTAATGTACCAAGGACAACAAAACAAATGCATTTGTTACCCCCTGGCTTCATCTTTTCGTATGACCTTTAATTTCGTTTTGAAAACTTCTTTTTCGGAAAGTTTAATTTTTAAAATTTAAGTAAAGAAAAAATGACACGAGAGAACTTCAAGGATTATGAATAGTTACATATATCTGAAGATAAATGTTAATGTACCTAGGACAACAAAATTAGTGCATTTGTTACCCCCTGGCTCCATCTTTTTGTCGCGTAAAACTTCTTCATTGCCACACTGAGCCTTAAAAGGAAACAAGTGGAAACTTTTCTTGCTTAAAACAAGCCCAACAAAACTGCTGTAACACCCAAATTATCGGTTGTAGCACCCAAATATGATCGTCGAGCAGCATAACAATCAAAAGGGGAGGGAGGCAACAACTGAACAAATATAAGCTAGTGGGAATATGTAAGAATTAAATAATAGAAGCGACACTGTTTGAATCCGAAGGAATTAAGGGTGCTATTAATATTTGAATAGTCAACCAGACGGATAAATATTAGAAAATGAGATAGCCTAATTTGTCAATCTAAAAAGAGGTTTTTGTAGATAAGTAATTTAACTAATCATTTCAAAGGTTTAATCTGGGATAAGTTGATAATATCCATGATAGCGCATAGCTTACCTTTATGGCAGGGATTGTCATTTGCTTTAAAAATCAGGAACGTTACAGTTTCTAAAGCTCTCTGATAACATATTTTTCGCTCATTTTTTGCTGATTTCTAAAACACGTTCCTTATTTTAAAACTTAGCGCCCAATAGGCGAAAAACTACCTGACCACATATGGAGGTCTTTTTCATTAAAAATTGAGTTCCTGGATTTTCTTAATTTTTTACAACGTATGTGGTTGTCTGAGTTTCTAATAAACCAGTTTACAGAATCAGATTCAATTTTTAGTGTCCTTGGTACTTTAAGATATCTTTTTTAACACACCCCACTCTTCTGAAATACTGCATACGCCTGTGGGGGGACAGTCTCCTGATACTAAATTGGAACCGAAGAAAGTTAAATATTAAGTTCAGACGTAACAGTTAATTTAAAATAAAGGAAATACAAAATCAAGATGTGTGTGATTTTCAAATGAAAACCACATTAGATTTGCTGGATTTTCAGTTTCACAAATTATCCTTGCATCTGTTGCTTCGTTAATGTCACAAGTGACGCTTTTGCGACCATATCTTCAAACATATGCTATCAGACAAAGCTGTCCTCAACAATAGAGGTTGGCAAATCAGTTATTAGAAATGAACTGTGTTTACCTTGTTTTTTTCTAAGTTTAATCAACATCAGAAGTTAGGGTACTTAAGTATTATAGCGACCCCAGTCAAGAAGTGAAGTTAGGTTAATCCTAATGAACTATACCTAAATATGATGAAAACATAATACTTTAGTAATAAAATTACAGAAACTACAACTAAGAATTATGGAAAGCAGGCCACCCAAAACGTATTGTATTAAATACCTAGCTTAAACCAAAATACCAGCTCTATATATTAAATATTTAACTAAAATATACCTATATAGTAGTTTATCTCACTGTACCTAAGGTAATTGTTTCCGAATGCAGACAGACAAACCAGTTTTACACAGACAGATCATACCAAACTTCTTGAGCGGGGTTGCTATAATGCATAAGTACCGAATTTAGTTATTACTCAGACAGTTTCAGAAACCTTGCTTGTAATGTGCCACTTTGAAGTACCAAGGACAGTGAAGAGAACCCTGATTGTTTCAGGTGGTTTAAGCAGAAAGTTATACACAATCATATTCTCTTCAAAAAATCCAGAAATTCAAAATTGTTGGAAAAGACCTCCATATGTATTTATCCAGTTTTAACAGTAGCGGGCACCAAATTAAAAAATAAAAGGAACTTGGGTGCAGAATCAACAAATATAAGCCAAACATATACGACAACTAACAGCTCCAGGAAGTGCAGCTTTCCTTTGAAGGTATAGTTGTCTTCGGGACATACATACTCTTCAAGTTCGGACTTTTATGGAAGAAAAATCTTGTCGAATTTAGTTGGTTAGTTTTGCTTATTTGCTTTAATGGTTCAAAGTGGCAACACTGACAGACTGCGGTACAGCACTAAAAACTCCATTGTTCAGAGACGCCCAAAATAAAACCTTAGAAAATTATGGTTTTCGGGGATGAGAATAACTCTTGGTCGAAGATGGTGCTATTTTTAATGCACTATTTGTTACTTGCAATAGGAACTTTCAACGCTGAAAAACTTTGCGATTTCAACTCGAATTTGAATAAGTTTTATCAGCTAATTTTAGGCTTGAATGTAGCAAGACGCCTCATCTAAATGAAACTGGTAGTTCGGTAGCTTTGGCCTGGCTAATTTTATAATTTTACAAGCAAATTCAATTTAAATGAAAAACTTATTCCTTCATAATAAAAACGATACAGGGAATCAAGTACGTTATTTCATTGATATTCAAACAGTGAACAATTAGATTGTTTTTTTGTGTCAAATCATTTTGGCCGTGGCCAGTGGTATAAACCACGGAAAGGATATGGGGCATATACTCATGCAGGGATTCCCTGGGTTTACTTCCCCCAGAACTCAACGATTTTCAAATTCATCCGAAACTAATCAAATTCTGTTTTTTCCAATTCTTATCTGGGCCCCTCTCCAAAACACGCCCCCAACCATCCAAAATACCCTGCGCGTGTACCTAACTTGAATCCACTCGGATTTTGGAAAATTATACAAAAGAATTGCCCATTTCGAAAAATAATCTCTTCCTCAAAAAATGATATGAACAACAGCTGAAATTAAATCCTGCCAGTGCCACTGACTCTGGAGCTTTTACGAGGGCGTGTCACAGGTTCAAAACCGAAACAGAGCCAAGATATTTTTCTTTTGAAGTTTGAGAAGGGAAAAACATGCACTGGCTGTCTTAACAGCTTTACGTCTAAAGCTATATTCATACCTAATAAGAGGGTTTGGAAAAATTAAAAAGGGTCTTTGAGGCCATCTTCAAGTTGAAGTCCCCCTTCAAAAAAAAAAAAAAAATAGGATTAGACCAGCTTTGAAAGGCCGATTTCGGCGCTTTCAAGCTGCTAGAAGATAAGGGGTCCGTAGTGAAACTTAAAAGTAGTATCAGCTTGAGGTTACAAAGAGGTACCTATAAGCCCATCTATATATCTCCAGGGGGTGGAAGGAGTGAGGTCTGAAAGATTCTCAAGGCAGTCAAATATTGAAAATGTGTTGTTGTTTTTCTAGAGAGGGGGGTATATCTTGAGTACAGCTTTAGTTTACTAAATCGAAATGAGAGCCAAAAAAATTACAGTCACCCCCCCCCCCCCCCAATCGATGAAAGCATTCTATATAATCCATAAATATTGTATTTTGGCAAACGATAGTATTACTAACTTAAAATAATTAGCCTCAGCTCCATAAAGAACTCAGGACTGTGTTTGAAAGGAAACTCGTGTTAGAAAAAATTAAAAAATAGGGGGATTATCTGGGCGACATAATACATTTGGTAGAAGTAAATCTGTCCGAGGGTCCACGCCCTGCGCATGTGTCGACCCTGTTCCTTACCCGGAAAAATGAAAATTTGGCACTCGTGCTTTTAGCATCCAAATTATATCTTCCGCGGTTTAAATTAATGTGTCACGTCGTTTTTCAAATTCATACCATATGGCATTTAACTAATCTATTCAAAACTTTTGAAAACAAACCTGATTTACAACTTCTTTAACTGGACTTAATAATGACGTAAACGGAAGACAAACATTTCAAGGTCGTGTTTTCGGCAGCTTTGACAAAAAAATAAAAAACGTGCTTGCAAGTCTTTTTCGCTTCTTCAAGATACCTGACTTTCAATGAAAATGCTTCCTTTATAGGCCCTTAGCCCTTAAATAGTAACTGAATTTAAATGAGGACGTATTCAGGAGGGTTTCTGACTTTTTCTTCTTTGAGACAGCTCTTGCATAGTGACCGAGCGTAAGATAAGCAGACACATGGGAGCATGTTCATATGTAGACAAATTAATGTAACTACAGAAATACCGCTTTTAATTGTAAAAACAAACTTTCTGTAAAAAATTACCATGTGAATCACCCCCCCCCCCCACCAAAAAAACGAACAAAACTAACAATTCTAACGTAGCCATGGGTTGTATTCCCGTTCGACAGGGACATCAAATTCCTGATAAGGGGGTTTTAATATCTCTAAAAATTTTCTGCGTTTTACCGTAATGTCTAAGTTTTACTGCAGGTTTCCAGAGCAAATCTGATAGATTCCACGAGCAGTATTTTGATGGCGATGAAATTACCAATTTCAAGTAAATTTGACAAAGTCGGCTGTTCCTCATTGTACCTTATTATAGTCGTTTTACATAAAGCATTATCTTATCTCTTAGGCATTTTAATATTTCTTTCTAGTGGAAGAGTAAATGGTAAAGACACATTAACAATGAGGCTTTACTTGAATTTTCATAGAATTTCTGATTGGTTTAAAGCCTATATAAATGAACTGATTGGCTCAAATTAGCCCTTTTGCTTGACAACTTTGCTGTACTTTATTGTTACTTATTCTATTTAATATAAAGTGTTATCTTATTTCTTGAACAGTATTACTTTTTCTTCTCAGTGGAATGGTAAATGCTAAAGGCTCATTCAAAAAAGAATTTTTCCAGTGCCAAGATCTAGCTAGTTTCGTAGAATTTTCTGATTGGCCGCAAAATTACGGGAAAGAATCTGATTGAGTCAAATTAACACTAGCTAAATCTCAGTCTTGGTAAAATCTCATTGCTAATTGGTCGAATTCTGAGTCAAAACTCTTGGTTCTTGTTAACAGAAGGAACACGATCTGAAGAATCTGACTTCGAAAGAAGGGACTAAGTACATGAAATTGCTCAGCCAAAAAGAATTTTTGATGTTCTAAAATAATTGAAACTACGCTGCAGTAGGGAAGATGGTCGTTTGTATTTCATAAGGATTGCTGCACGTACACCAGACTTATCGACGACAGTGGCTCCACTTGAGTTCATTGCTACTTATCGTTAAAAAAGGGACAGGTTAGCACTGTTTTGGGATTAAACTAATCTCAATATATATTGATCCCTCGGTAAACTAATAAGGATTAGTATCAAATTTATGCTAATTCCTGATATACCGCTGCTAAGCCTTCCAATCAACACAGGCCCTTCGGATACCATAGAGATTTTTATGGCGGCAAAACAATTGAAAAATGGACGATCCAAAGGCGAAGACAGAGTCACAACAAAAATGCTTAAGACAACTGTCATTCCTTGCATGACCTTGCGAATCAAGGTCTTCAAGACAATGTGGGAGTCGGAAAAGGTGCCGAAAGATTGGACTAGAAGCAACCTCGTAAAACTTTTCAAAAAAGGAGGTGTCACAAAGTGTAAAATTGGCGTGGTATCTGCATCCTTTCCAATCCAAGGAAAGCTGTTCGCTTTCATAATCCTCAACAGAATAAAACCACATCTTGACAGACACCTACACGAACATCAACACGGCTTCTGTCCAAACTTCTCCTGTACTGACCACATATTTGCCCTAAAAATGCTACTGGAAGAAACCAATGAGGTGAGAAGGAAATTATACCCTATGTTCATTGACTTTGAGAAAGCTATTGACTCAATAGATAGAGCAACACTCTAAAAAATACTCTCACATTATGGAATACCGGAAAAAAATCATTGAGCTTATCATTGCTTTCTACAAAGATACAGAATGCTGTGTAACAACTGGACAAGGAAATACCAAATATTTTGGGATCTGTCCTCCCTACCCTACTGTTCATCCTTGTTGTTAACTTCATTCTTATTAAATGTGAGGGATATGGGATATTGATATTCTTGAGCCGGCCAGAGTTGGAGATCTTGATTTTACTGACGGCATAAACCTTCTTGAAGCTTTCAAACTGAGACTGCAAACCTTTATAAATAGTGTTAAAGATAGAGCAGAACAATTTGGACTAAAAATAAACACGAATAAAGCAAAAAGCATAGCCACCAGTGGAAATCCACTTGATATTAGAAGTGGAGATGGCCAAATAGAGCAGGTGGTTGAGTTTAGATACCTGGGCAGTACGGTAGAAAACACTCGCATAAACGCAAGAGTAGTCCAACTTAGGCTGGGACAATCACATAGGGTGTTTCACCATCTCAGACGAGTATGGAAATCTCAAAAATACTCTTTGAGGCTAAGGCTACGACTGTTTCAAAGCGCTCTTCCAGTACTGCTTTATAGATCTGATACCTGGCGCCTCAATCAGCAACAAGAGGAAAAAAATATACAATAATTCGAAAATACTTGCCTCAGAAGAATCCTAGATATAAACTGAAACCAGAGGATAAGAAATGACACCATAGGGCAACAGGTCCAGATTCCTTTAATAACAGACGTTATCCGTCAACGTAGGTTGTGTTATCTTTGGCATGTCATCAGGACGGGCAGATATCGCTTGCCAAACTCCATCCCCTCTGGCAACCAGAAGAATAAAAAAGATGAGGCCGTCCTAGAAACACCCAAAGACCTTCACACAAAAGAGACTTGTCAAATATACATCCCTCCCTACATCCCGAATGGGAAGACATACTAGATGCAGCACACATCCGAGGTGACTGGAGACTTTTTGCGGATGCACGGGTGCCTCTGGAGGCACAGGAGGAACTTAGGTAAGGTACATCTTCATTTTTTTGCGAATATATCGTAGATTGGAAACCAAAGCACGCGGCAAGACAAGTTTGTAATTGATCTAAGTGTCGTTTTCAATTACTATTTCTGTTCGTTTTTGTCAGTTTTAGATTGGAAATTCAGAATGATGAATACATATTTATACCTCTTTCAGAATTTTGACGAATTTTTCTTCCGTAGAAACATCCAAATCTAAGTAGTCCTTATTTCTATCAATATAACCAAGGAATGAACGCAGCCATGAATCTGAAAATCCACCGACGAATGTGCTGTTCTCAATTCTTAGTATTAGGTTTTCTATTTCTTCTTGGACTTTTGGTGAGGAATATTCCATTTCACCAGCAATCACCAGCTAAAAACGAAAAAATAAATTGTTTAGTAAGTTTCAGAAAGACTTAAAGCATATAAAATGATTTCACGACTTAAAAAGGGTTTAAGAAGACAGCATCTTAAAGACTAAAAGATTTTAAATAGACTTAAAGACTTAAAAAATGTTTAAAAAGACTTAATGTATCTCGGGTCATACAGCTAGGGTTCTGGAAGACTTTTGGAAGACTCGGAGTTAGAGATGTCTTATGTTTTAAACTTTGCTGGAGTCGGCTTGCTGCCTTATTGCGTGAAATTTACTGTATTTACTATTATTTTGTATGTCTTTGAAAGGAAAAGTAATCATGAAATATTCCATGAATATTTTCTAAACTGTATTCGGTATTAGATATGAAAAAACATGGAGTCGGAGACAAATTACTGAAGAAAGCGTCAGAGAAAGACGTGAACTTCCAAAGAGAAGCTGAATGGGAGTGTGAATATTTTTTAAGTAAGTCTAGAGTATTACCCTCCTTTTTATATAACAAATATCTTTGATATACGCCAAAATAAGGCATAACGAATAACATAGACATAACGAATTAGATTTCAAGGTTAAAATAAACAAGTAAGGGTTTCAAATGAAAGCTTACTATCGCCAGAACATCAAGAATAGCGCTACCTTTCATGGTTAAAGAAAAAAAGTTAAAAAGCTGCAGTTAAGTTGAAGCAAGATCAAATTTTTGAAATAGTATTTTTCATATGCAGCTTTATACACTATGATATCTACATTACTTATCATTTGGAACAAGGAAGGTGAGGAATACATTTTTTGACGATTTTGGCTCAAGCAACGTGACAATCATACCATTCTGTTAAAATTTTGCAGCAGAGGTGTAAAGATCGGAGATGCTAGGTGGATGATGGACCGCTTTAGACCGCCATATATATTGAAAGTTCATGGATGATTTTGGGTCTGACAAAGGCCCCCTTATCTCTAAAATAATTTGCGAGGGAGGGGGATTGCTAGAAGTATTGAAAGGGCCACTTTGCCAAATTTAGTGGATCCAATGATACCAATTGCAAATCCTTATGGGATTGGGATTCAAACGAGGTGCGATATCCATTTACTACTCCGCTAAAAAGTCAATGATAAGGGGTTGGCATTGATGAAAAGATGGCAGGCTCACTTGCTTAACTTTTCATAGAAACTTAAAGTCACTGCACAATTCTAATTCAAACAAGGTATAACACCCCTACCTTTATGCTAAGAATTTGTGGTGTGTGGGAGGGTAGGGCTGGAGAGATTTTGAACCGACTATCATGCATTGTTCTTAGAAAGCAATACATATGCTAAATTTCAGCTAAATCTGATTTCGGAAAGTGAGGGAAATGATGATTACAAGAATTGATTTTGATAAATTGGGAAAATTAAACAAAAACGTTTAGAAATGAAACATACCTGCAGTTTATATGGATACTCTCTGAAAAATCTGTTTTCCAAGTCATAAAATTCAATTGAGTATGAGTCATATTTGGCTAGTCTGTGTTTCTCTAAGCCTTCATTTAGCTGAGTAACACCAAAAATAGCTCCACCCAAGTAGACTAAGAAGATAACTATCACGGAAACTTTCATCGCTGGACGATTAAGCAGTGGAGCCAATACATCGCGGAAAAATACCATGGCAGCGTTTTCTTTGTTATCCTTCGGGTTGTCTGGATCATCTGGAGATATTCCGCCGGACATGAATATTCTGTACAAAACGTTCTTCTTCTCTGAAATGCAAAAAGTGTATGAAAGATGAAATTGAAGAAAAAATTCTATTAAATAATATCCTAAATGACATATAAACAGTTTGACGATTCAACAGGAAGGAGATACTAGGAATTATTTTTGAAACACAGGAACATGGGAGCCAAAGAAGGAGAAATGAATGGCTACCCATCCCTCTTCTCGTTCCCGTCCCGGGAAGAACAATACATAAGAATGCACAACCATTTACTCTCGCAAATTAATATGAAGCTTATTTGAAGAAAAAAAGCTTTATTCCTCAATCTCGGCAAAAATATTGTTTTCATGGTCTTTCTGCCGGGCGTTTTTACATTCACACTATGACAGGCTTAGATAGACTAATAAGAGCGGAAAAGTCTAATTGGTCTTCAAAGGAAAATAACTACTAATGCCATCTAGCTTTTCCGATTAAATCCTAAGCGGCACGTTACCACGTTAAAATGCCTATGAGAAAGTGATAAGAAAGGAAGCTCAGACTCATCTCAGAGAAAGAAATAATCAGCGCCATCTAATGTTACCCAGCATAAATCATAAAGCTAATTATAAAAACCTGAGAAAATATTAGCTATATTTTTTTAATTGTTTTATTGTTTAGACTGGGGTAAAGATATAAGGAATAGATTTGCCTAATGAGAAGGATAGAAATTTTTATGTACACCTTTTTTTACCTATCCAATGTGACGCATATTAAATTGCCCCTCACTAATTTATAATCTACAATAACATTATTCAGCAGAATAATCTGCTTAGTTACAGAATATTTGTGGTTGAATCTAATGCAACTTAAAGCTTCAGTTTAAATCCACACTTCAGTAGATTCAGACTACAATCAGTTTTATTTTGCTTAAAATTTTTCAGTTTGCAGCGTAACACTGCATTATTCCTCCATTTTGAATTTTGATCAAAATAACTTGTTATATAAATAAGCTATTGAAAGTTAATTAAAATAATATATTAAAATAATTAAGCTAATTAAAATGACCATAAGCCAATAGGAAAAAAGAAGAGAAAACCAGGAGAGTATTTTGGTCCCAGGCATGTCAATAGCAACGACAGTGGGGAGAAGGAAATTGGCACTATTGGATTTTTGTCCCTTGATTTTGGAAAAACAATTTTTTAATAGATCTATACTTCCGTGCATTGAAACCCTGATTAGTCTGGATACTCACGTCTTAAAAAGGAAAGGGAAAAACGAATAAACAATTTAAATTTGAATATTATTTATGCCCTTCATACTGAGTGACGTAATTAAACAATATTAAATTGTGCTTGTCCTTCAGCTGTTATGCATTTGATTAAAATACATATTTAACTACACAGATGTTGAACTTCGGCTGCCCACTAGGCAAACTAAACCTTCATTTAGTGGAATTATAAATTTTCTTTTATTTCAACTTTTTCATCAAACAGAAAAATCCCATTTACAATAGCACCGATTTTGGCGGATAAGAAAGGGGTTAATCCGTGCAAAATACTAGAATAAAAAAACCTCGTTTTTTTAAAATATTAATATAAGGAACTCAAATGAGTGGTAGCAATGGAGGTTATAGGCACAATTGACATTTGTTTTTGTTTTGTTCAGATTTGTACAGCTTGTGTCTATTCTCACGGTTCAAAAACTATTCCATATAAATTTTCATATTTCTAGCTTCAATTGCAGTAGTTTATTTCCTCAGAGCGAACCAAAATAATTTAACCAGACACACATATATATGTGACCAGATTAAGCCCTGAATTTTAGTTATAGAGTTTTCTGCAATTTTAAAACAAGTTTAAAAAAACAAAACTTTTCATGCTCAATCGCACTGCAGTTGCTAATAACTGGCTTGTGCAAGAAACATAAAAACAATAAGAATTTTAAAATAAAAATACCTGATTTTGACTTGGGTTGAACTTTGACCCCCCAGACACTGTGATGGTTTTTCTCCTCAGCATAACCAGCAAGGGCTAAACATCCTCCAAAGAAAGTTATGTGCCATAAGTACGTAAAACAAACCGCCAGCCCTGGAAAAAAACATAAGAATTTATATTATGTTTCTTTTGTTGTTTTTTTACGAATTATGTGAATCGTTTTTACACTTTGGCGAATTGCCAAAGAATCCACACTTAAGGTCATATTCATAATCTTTTAGTCAGAGCTTTTCATGTTCCTCACACTGTTGACTCATATCTACCCCTTTCGATAATTTTCGTAACGCTGAAGGCTTGTAGTGAAAAGAAAATGGACGTAGGTCCTTATATATATATATATTAATGACCCTCAAATTTATTTTTTTTTGGCAATGCGCAGTGGTAATATAAAGAAATAATCCATAATAGAATATAAATCAACATTATATCATGAATAACTTTTAGTACCAGAGGACCGAGCTTCACTCGGTGTAAAGAAAGAAATAAAAAAAAAATGTCTTTCGCAAAACAACCTTAATTGTATTTTATTTTACTGGCTGTAGAAATTAAAACCATATAGAATGTTTGGGTATTCATGACGTTCTTCATACGAAAAATATTTTTTCTGAAATTATTTAAGGGCCTAAACAAATTTTCCCAAAGACATGACCTATCCCGATTGTTTTTCTACACTGAAAAACGAACTATTATCTAATGAAAAATAACCTTATTAAGCGACAATGATCGCCAAGTGAAGCTTGGTCCGCTGGTATAAAAAGTTTTATTATAATTTTTTTGCCGCAATGTCAGTGTTATTATAAAAGTGTTATTAAACTTTTTTACCGCAATGTCTAGCATTGAGTGCAAACTAATTAAGAATCCAAGACTCACTTCATAGCCATCAGACAGGAATGTCTTTCTCTAAAAGCTTGGAATCAACTGATTTATCAACAAACAAATTACATTTCAAAACTCCTTTTACTTATGCTCAAGGCTTTCCACCTTCAGGGGGTCTCTAGTTTCAGTCAGCAGACGACTTATGAAAACATTAGGGGTCTAGGAGGGGGGAAAGGAAGTTTCCCGCAATCATTTCCTATCTAAATCGTTATGTATACATCTATATGTAAGAGTATCTATATATACTCTTATTGTTCGTTTAATAAGATAGATCTGGATCGACTGGAAGAATGAAGTTGTTAAGTGTTGACATGTCAGGTCGTCATAATTCGGTTCTCCGGTTGTTAATTTTAATTTGAAATGTGGTTCCATGTCCAGTAGCCTGTTGCTTACACGATGCAGGTGAATATCCCCACAAAACCTCCAGCAAACAGCGTAACCCCAATAAACTCTTTTCAAAATCCTGGGTACGCATACCATGATCTGAGAAACACTGCCAGAGAGCCTGTCATCCTCTAAGTGATGGGGCTATAACTTCGAGGCAATCCTTCTGCCAGACCAAACCAACGAGTATGGGAAACCAAAGATGTAGTGGATCTTCTCTTTAGCGGATCAAAACTTCAATGATCGATCTTCACCAAAAGTTACAAATCTACTTACTGGTTTGGAAATCATATTCCGATGACTGGTCTTGACATCAAACTCAACAACCCCCCCCCCCCTCATGAAAGTGATGTTTTTATTTAAGCACATCAAAAATTAAACCCATATAAATTTCGCCCTACGATATTAATGGCAAAAATTTGCATAGGGGAAGGATCCGTTTACGAGGAGTGCATCTAGCATTATTTTTTTTGCTGTTTTTATGGCACTTGGTATCCACCAAGTGACATATAGCGATCGCAAATTTTGTTGGTCTGTCGGTCTGTCTGTCCCGGTTTTGCTACTTTAGGCACTTTCAGGTAAGCTAGGACGGTGAAATTTGGCAGGCATATCAGGAACCAGACCAAACTAAATTGAAAATTGTCGTTTCCCCGATTCGACCATCTCGTTGGGGGAGGAGTGGGGGGGACGGTTAAATCGGAAAAAATAGAAAAAATGAGGTATTTTTAACTTACGAACGGGTAATCGGATCTTGATGAAATTTGATTTTTGGAAGGATATCGTGTCTCAAAACTCTTTTTTCAAACCCCGACCGGATCTGGTGACATTGGGTGGAGTTGGGGGATCCTAAAATCTTGGAAAACGCTTAGAGTGGAGGGATCGGGATGAAACTCGGTGGGAAAAATAAGCAGAGGTCCTAGATACGTGATTGATATAACCGAAACAGATCCGCTCTCTTTGGGGGAGTTGGGGGTGGTGGTGGTTAATTCTGAAAAATTGGAAAAAATGGGTTGTTTTTATCTCACGAAGAAGTGATTGGATCTTAATGGAATTTGATGTTTGGAAGAATATCTTGTCTCAGGGCTCTTATTTAAATCCCGACCGGATCCGATGACACTGGGGGGAGTTGGGGGGAGCCTAAAATTTTGGAAAACGCTTAGAGTGCTTGATCGTACAAGTTTGGGCCAAATGTACTTTGCCACATGACAATTTTGAAGAACACTAGCCAATGGATTACTGAACAGGTTCACCTATCTAGGCGAGCTGTACTGATCAATCCGTAAAGTTGTACTCAAAAACGAGCAAGCAGATGCACCAAGATGAACCAATATCGAAAAATCTTATATGCTTGAATACAATTATTGCCCTATCCGGAAGTGTAGACACCGCTGTTCCTCTGTTTCAACCGTCTTCGAAGTTGGAAGGCGACGTTGAGGTGGAACGTGACACTCAGTGTTGCCCAATAAAAAAGCAGCGACCCAGAAAGCAGCGGTTCCAGAAGCAGCGGTTTCAAAAGCAGCGGTTCCAGAAAGAGAGCTAATCGTGATGCAAAAAAAAAGAATTAGAAACACATTTCTAAGAAAAGGGAAAAATCCTGCAGAGCAAGAGCAAGAAATCTTTTTAGCGACTAAGGTTTTGTTCCAGGTCAGCCAAAATAAAACACTTACTTTCCTTAATTTTTTTCTTTTTTTGTCGTCCAAAAGCAGCTATCCTAAAAACTTGGGTATGCATTAAGACAATTAACTACAATAGTTGACTTAACTCAACAATGGTTCTGGCCGTAGCTCATTTGAAGGTACAAACGATAACATTAACACATATAAACACCTAGCAGGTTTTTACAAACTTCTTTTGACTGTAAAAAGATTGATATTTATTATTCTACTTATTGTTTAGAGGTTCTTTTAAGCAGGTAACCCTCCTAACTTTTTTAAAGGAACATTTCAAAAAATTTAACAACAATATGTTTAAGAGATAATTTTAAATAATTTTGAAATGACGTAAGAGTGGTCAGAACAGTGGTAGGGGCTGCACTTGAGGTGTCAACCGGGCGCATGCAATTTTGGACTTTACTCTTTTGGAGCAAATTTTCTCTTTTTAGGCCTATATTTCGCTCACTCATAAAGTTGGCAGTTGACAACCCTGATAATACCCGAATAACGCCGGTTGGTAAGCCGATGACGTAAGAAACGTTATCATGTTTATACAAACTTAAACTTGAAAAAAGAAGATTCATAGCTGATAATTAATTGCGTGTCAACACACAGGAATTGAAAGTCAACCTATTTTGGAAAGCGTAGATGACGTTCTTTTCTTTAGAAGATATACCTATCTGTGATAAGTATCTGCTCATAGGTAGTCTCTGCTCATTTTAAGTTTGACTTGGTTATCTATTGTAATTTATGTTCGTTTTGGGTTTCACTTATTTACTGATATTGATTTATGTTCGTTTTACACTTGGATAGCTGTTTGACTTTATTTCTGCTCATTTCATGCAGCCCTTTACTTTCTCTGGAAAATTGTGTGCGTTGGATTAATGACACTTCTTGGCTAACATTATCCTTGTGATGGGCCTAAAATGTTCACTACTACAAATGTTCACTACTTTTTAGCCCATTCAAGGTCGCATCCAAGGGACATTAGGGGATTTTAACCCACCCACCTCCCGAAATTCTTGTCTGACTCGTAATAACGTAAAAAAATCATATATTAAAAGTATTTTCTTTGTCTCTCTTGCTCTCTCTCGATCAGACAATGTTCAGGATTAATTATTATCATATAATAATCGTTATGATTATCATTATCACCAAAAATTATTTCATTCTCCTTCAAACCAAATATTTAATATTTTAACTAGCTTCAAGAGTCAATAAAACATGTGTATCACCAATAGGAGTTTGTTAGAGCAGCTTAGACATGCCTCTGTTCCCCTAATAATTTTTTTTTGCGGTGATATTTTTTATTGCGGTAATTTCATTATTTTCATTAGTTTCAAAAAGAGTTTCATTAGTTTCAAAAAATTTTATTTTGAAATCTACATGTTGCCAAACTTTTGTAAGAAGAACTAGTTTTTGCTGATTTTTGTTACTTTTCCGGCATCCAATTTCTGCTGAGTAAAGCCTAGTATTGTACTTTTAGTGAAGGAGAGTAGAAAGTATTTCTCTTGTCTAGAGAATATATGAATATAAGTGAAAACAAAGGGCTAAAAATGGGTTGGACTTCACTGCTGAGAAACCCTTGGAGAAGGATTTCTCGTAGAAACTCGGGAGAGGGTTCATTGAATAGGAAATTGAATGTTGTAGTGCGCGTTTTAAAAGCCAGAAGTGATTAGAGGATAGCTTTTAAATAAAGCATAATTATAACCCTAGCTTACGGGGAGTTTGAAGAGATGGTAACCACAGTCTTATTTGATGCATTTTTGTGTTCATTTCAAGTTTGACTCGATTATTCATTTCAATTTCTACCAGTTTTAGGTTGTCTTAGAGAAGACTAAAAAGTTGAAAGTAGTAATTGTATAAAACAAAACTTAGAACAAAATTCGTGTTCAAAATGGAATAAAAAGTAGAAAATATTTTTTTCTCGAGAATCTATGAATATAAGTGAAAACGAGGGGCACAAAACGAATTGGGATTTACATTTTTTTACTTTTGATGTGTGTATTTATAACAGATTGATTTGATATCCGTATTATGCAAGCCCTAATCCGTTTTGCGTTTAGTTTTCACTTGTATCAATAGATTATTCAAAAAAACATTGTTTTCTACTTTTTAGCCCGTTTTCAAGGCCGTATCCAAGGGACATTAAAGGGTTTTAACCCACCCACCTCCCAAAATCCTTGTCGTGACTCGTATTAACGTACTAAAAATGCATATAAACAAATATTTGATTGGTTTTTTAAAGACGACCTAGCCTGCTTGGTTGGTCTAAGGACATCGTATGGACTTTTGGCTATTATGTTTTATATACAGCAACAATGTTAGGGAAACAATTAAGAATAATGTAAAGTGAGTTTTTCATATGTATGTTTTTTTTTTTTTTTATGTGTGTTTATTTGATTTTTAGTGTTTATTTAGTGTAAAAAATTTTCTATAGTCATTATTTTTGTTTTTTGTATGTTTTGCATTTTTTGTGTGTATTTCATTGTTTTTACTCCACATTTTAATACTTTTATAGTGTTTTTGTGGGTAAGAAATAAATTATTATTATTATTATTATTATTATTTTTATTGTTATTATTATTATAAACGTATACCTTCAAGTATACGTTTGTTACAGTTTCAATCAAAGAAGACGTTATTTTCCATTTCCCACTCCTTTTCTATGACCAAAATTGTCGAGCTCTTCAAGTTATTTCCTACTTTTAATTTCTATTATATAGTTTTTGTTCTTTTTTGTATTGACACAATTAGGTTTTGGTAAGCCTTCAAGAAGCTAAATATCTATTTCCTTAATTTGATGTATTGCAAAACATGCATGAATTAAGGTCAACACTCCAAATGTTCCGCACTTACTCAAATTACAGACTGTCCTGGATAAAAGGTGAAAGCCGACTATTCAACAAGCTTTGAAAGAGGAAGATAAAAGCCAAAATTGGCATATAAATGGATACTGTACTTCCACTGTTCCCCAAGTCATCGGGGTTTCCGGAGTTCCGAGTTTCTTCCAAAGAAAATCGGGCTCTCTGTAATCTGTATTTGCGAACTTTGATTGGAACACCGTATTGATATATGTCATTTTGACAAAAGAACACTTAGTCTGCTAATGGGCATGTTTTTTCACATCATATGTATTCCATTTTTTTACCTGTGGAAATTGTTCTCTGCACAGACAAAGAATAAAGCTGATAGTCATTTTTTAGGTTTTGCAAGGGATTTCTTATCCCTATATAGGTTTCTATCTAAGAAAATATTTGTATCTAAGAAATAGGGATTTCTTATCTCTATTTCTTATCCTGTTGTGACAGAGTGTATATACACGGGGACGTAATTCTATTGAATTTTTGGTACTTCTTGTTCATATTATTAAATTTTTAATATTATTGAGCCCCCTCAAAATATTTTGATTAATGCCATCCCCTTCAACTTTCATCCCAATATACTTGCTTCATTTAATATAATTCCTTCATGTGTGCGTTAACCAAACAAAATCGAAGGATTAGATGAAATATGTAACTGCAGTAAAAATGCGGGGGGAGGGATACTGGCCAATCCTTCCTATTTGAACTTGTAATATTTACATTGAAATATTTGTATATATTACCGACGATGGTGTGTTTTATACAACTCTTATAAAATGGATGATCTGTCTCGCAGATTTGTTGATCAACGCCACAAATCTGAGGGAATTTGTATTTATTTTACCATTTATTTGTATTATTTGTATTGAAGGAATGTATTTATTTTCTCAAAATTGTTTTGTATTCCTTAATTTGATTAATTTTTGATGAATTCATTGGATCAATGGTTAGCCTAAATGTTTATATTTTATATACTTGTGAGTTTCTTTTTTGGCTGCAATTTTTTTTTCTTTTTTTTCACAATACTCCTCATACTCCACAAGTAGAAGGTAAAAAATAAATTACTATTGTTTTCGTTAATATTTTATTTTTGAAACAGAATATGCCTAAGAGGTATTTCGCTTCATATGAAGTGTGACAAATTTTAATTGCCATTCTTTTCAAGAAACAGTTCTTGCTTATAATGGTAAATTGAATTAATTATATTCGCACGAATGATTCCATTATGTATAAATGATAAAGCAGTTACTGATTTAACTCCTATAAAATCACAAGTTACTTTTTGTTGAAACCAAGATTTAGATAATCAATTTACGTTGAGGCCTGAGAACTGATGAGTAACGAGGCCCGAGGAAAACATTAATGGCAGCATATATACATTTATCAATAAAAAAAACACTTTATACAAATTATTTATTTATTTGCTCTTGATTCAAAGCTTAAATAATTAATTTAAGATGAGGCATGAGAGTCGACGAGGCCTGATGAGTTAATGGGAATGAGCAACTTGAGTCTATTAAAAAAAAGGATAAAAAACGGCGAAAAGATTGGCACAAAATACGCCAACACAATTTAAAAAAATCATTAATGAAACTATATATGCACTCATCTACAAAAATAAAACTTCATTTGCTGATTTTCAATTACTTGAAAGCACGCCTTCACAGAAGAGGGGAATGGGTAAAGTAAATCCTCCCGATTCGGCCATAGGGGCTTCTGAGGAAGAAAAGGCCTCTAAAATTATAATCAAAGCCAATCAGAATGGGTCGAGGGGGTGCCCACTTTTTGTCACCTGTTGTACGTCTTAGAATTCAAACTCTGCCGCACAGTTCCGCCACACTTGGCACAAGCCAGCTGGTATGCATGATTTCAGGAAGTGGTAAATACTAATACCCTTGGAAGTAGTTTCCTTTGTCGGTTTTTGGTAAATACTAATTTATTGAGTTTTAGATTTGAAACTGGTTTTTGAAATCTGATTCGTGAGTTTTAGTTTGAAATTTGTTCTTGATTGAACAATTGATTGTGTGTTAATAAAAACAGAGGCGCAAAATCGCGGTAATACCCTATTTCTCCATCATCCATATATCTATATATATAAAAATAAGTTGTCTGTCTGTGGATGGATGGATGGATGGATGGATGGATGTGTCAGGTGACGTCACCTGAAAAAACTGGATTAGGTGACGTCAAAACTGAAAAAACTAAAAAAAGGCAAAAACTACAAAAAAAACTAAAAACTAATAAAAAAAATAAAAAAGCTAAAAAACTAAAAAAACTATAAAGGTAAAAACCAATAAAAAACTAAAAAAAAAAACTGAAAAAACTAAAAAAAGGCAAAAACTACAAAAAAAAACTAAAAACTAATAAAAAAAGTAAAAAAGCTAAAAAACTAAAAAAACTATAAAAACTAAAAAAAGGTAAAAAACTAAAAAAAATAAAAAATAAAAAAAAACTAAAAAAAAGGAAAAAACTGAAAAATAAGCTAAAATAAAGGTAAAAACCAATAAAAAACTAAAAAAAAAAGGAAAAAACTAATAAATGACGACACTCAAAGAGAAAGCGACCAGGACAAAAGGAATGTTCGATTAGCAATAAATGACGACCGGGACAAAAAAACTAAAAAGAAATAAAAACTAAAAACTAATAAAAAAAACTAAAAAATCTAAAAATCTAAATAAGCTAAAAAAGAAAAAAAAAGGAAAAAAATAAAGGAGAAAAACAAAACTAAAAAACGAATGTATATACAGACCGGGACACCGGGATACAAATGATGACCGGGACCCGGGACACAGGGAATATAAATGACGACCGGGACACAGGGACACAACTACAACGGGGACACCGGGGGAAACAGGGGGATGTAAATGACGACCGGGACACCGGGACAGGGAATGGTCGATTAGCAATCACCATCAACAAAGCTCAAAGGCAATCATTAGAATCATGAGGTATAGATCTGAATACAGATTGTTTTCCCATGGACCATTATATGTTGCATGTTCAAGAGTCGGTAAACCTGACAATCTATTTATATGCAAAGACAATGGGACAGCAAAGAATGTTGTATATTCGCAAGTTTTACGTAGTTAAAACCATATATATATATATATATATCTATATTCACAGGTGGGACATAGGGACACAACTACAATGGCGCGTAACTATTATGGCGCGTAACGACTTACGCGCGCGGGGGGGCTTGGGGGGGGCGCGAAGCGCCCCCACCAACTAGGTGTTGGGGTGGCGCGAAGCGCCACCCCAACAGCTAGTATATATATATATATATATATATATATATATATATATATATATATATATATATATATGGAAGACGTTTTAGTTATTTGGAATCACAAATTGAAGGTTTTCTGGAACATTTAAATATTTTGGAGGGGAATTAGTTTCTACACTTGAAATAGAAATAGAGAATAAGTTACCTTTTCTGGATATTTGGATCCATAAAAATAATAATGACCTAGCTTGTTCAATTTACCGACACACAACAACCGTTATTTGTCTTTCGCATCAAATTACCCGATCCAAGTAAAAAGGGGTGTAGTTATTTCTTTAGTTCATAGGGTATTAAAATTAGCATCACCAGGATACATGAGTAGTGAACTGTTTTTTTTTTTTTTTTTCTTATTAAGTATGTTCTAGTAGATAATAGATATCCCGAAAATATGATTTCTCAAATAATTAAAAAAAGGAAAAAAGTTAATAGAACCTGTAATATTAGAAGAAGATGGGTCAACTCAAAAATAAAATTACATAACGTTGCCTTGTATACCCATGTTGTCACAGAAATTAAGAAGAGAATAAAAAAAAATGTAAGCTCTTTGCTAAATAATGGAAAATACAAGGTTCCAAGAAATATACAAAAGGGAGTATACAAAATTCCATGCTCTTGTGGTAAATTTTACGTAGGAAGTACTAAGCAGAATTTAGAAAATAGGCTACAACCCGAAAATGCTATAGATTGCTCTTTAAAGAATAATCAAAGACCTGAAACGTTTGGATCAGCTGTAGTAGAACACGTATTTCATTTTCCTAATCACAGTATTTTATTTGATCAGATAAAAATTGTAGATACGTCTATAAGACTTCTGCAAAGTTTCAGAGAAATTATAGAAATTGAAAATTTATATTAGTTTAATTAATGAGCAGGTAAAATATTCTACCAGTAGTGATTTACATAATTGTCCCGGAACAAATGATAGCCTTGCGAACAAAAGCCAGAATGAGGTTAATGTTGTGAAAAGTCAACGGACTGCAGCTAAGCTAGCAAAAACAAAAAAAAATCCATTTAATTTATAATTTATGAATTTGTTGATTAACCTGTGAGATTTAGTTAGGGGTGATGGATCTGGGGTTTTTATTTGTTCAAGTAAATACAGTCTTCACTTTTAATAGACTCCCATTTATGCACTGATTTGTGAGAGGAGTGTGACCGATGGTTTCACTATAGACATTTGCTTTTTTTTTCTTATGTTGTAACATCAGTGCTGGAAGTTTGTTTATAATCTAAGATGTTCTTGTTTTTTTCTTCTTCTTCTTTGCGTGTTTAGTTGTCGTGTTTTTATTGTGTGCGTCGCTTTAAAAATAATTTTTTTTTTGTTTTTTTTCGTTCTTTTCGGGTTTTTTTCCTTGAGAAAGGCTCCCGGATGTGGGGCCGAAATATTCAGAATGTTCTTTAATTAAAGTGTTGTTTTGTTTTTATTTTTGTTCACTGCTTTGTTGGAATTAAAACCCATTTTTTCTTGCTTAATTTTTCATAAATGGAAAAGCAGTGTGGTCTAAGATATTATTTACTTAGGGGTTGGAGAAGTGTAGGCATATGGTTCTGGAACCACTCAAAGTTGTATCTTCAAAGAAGGAATACTTATTGTTGTTTATTCATTCATATTATTTCCTTCGTTTTACTATATAACAAACAGAATATAACTTTTTGTAATGTATATAGAGAAATCATAGGACTAAGAACCTAGCCTATGTGCATTTTTTTTTCTGCGATATTTTTCTAGTTGTCAGGTTGCTTTCCAACCTTTTATTGTTTATTGCTATTCCACTCATGTATGTCTAAAGGTTTATGGATCAGGGGAAGGGGGGCTTATATTATGGCTTATTTGATCTTCATTATGAGTAATACACAATTTAAGATTGTTTATTACTCACTATTGGTATTATAGCTGGTGAGACCAAAATGTTACCTGATACATCAATCCAATATTTCTGCATGCTGTCCAGTGACTTTGCGGTTATTAAAAGTATTTGTTTTTATGCTTATGTTTTTAAGATAATTTTAATTGCATACTGAAAGTTACTGGTATCACAGCTGGTGTAAGACTATGAAAAGCTTTGTAGATTAGTTTGTTGTCGTCAGGCTACGTACTCACTTTTAATAATAAATCAACATTCTTGTTTTTTATGCTTGGTTTTTGTGTGTCCAGTTAAGCGTTAATTTTCTATAGTCCTACAAACATAGGGAAATATGATTATTTTCTTTAGTTGTACTAGTTTTACTGATACTTGCTAGATAGACTGTGAAGCAATAATTTTTGTTCGTTTTAAGTTTCAGCTTCGGTCTGTACTTCCCTCAAAAATCTTTGTTTAAAAAAATTAATTCTACTCAAAGACAGATCGTTAGAAGTTTTTAACTTTTTATTTTAATCAAACAGTTTAATTTTTAACGTTAATTTTACTAGGCATTAGAAAAATACATAATTGAGAGGGACCATTTAGAATTTCTAGTTTGTTCTTGTCGTTCAGTCTTTTTAATAGATTTCCGGTTTTAGGTTATTTTTCTATTTAGCTATTACTCAGAAACGTACTATTTTTTTTTTTACATTTGCTACTTCTTAGCAGACTCGACGTTGAGGCAAACCGTTCCTTTTTTTTTTTTTAGCCTCAATTGTAATCTTGGCTATTGAAAACCTCGAACAAAATACATCTTCACCAGTCATAACGGTTACTGTTGGCCATACCCTTTCTAAGCTTCAATTGACTAAATCTGTTCTAGTATAATTGATTGAAAAACCAAATCCTATTTCACATAAAAAAACACCAGTGAGGATCAAAGCAGGGTTAATTTTTCCCTGGGTTCCAAAACTCAGGTCATAGGAGTGCTTCTTCTTTTGTGCAATATTATTTCAAGAAATTTTAGGAAAAAGAAGTTTTTCAAAAAACAGTAAAGGCAATTTTATATTTAAGATCAGCAGAAACAAATACCTGTTGTAATTCAAACTCAGAACGAAGCTAAAACAGAACTGCTAAAAAGCAAGGTTGGCTCTGAGAAATTGCATTTAATCACTTTGTTCTCTTTAGTTTGAATGAATTTATATTCTCACTTCATTCCTTTTGTCAGTCCTGGCTGAACTTCGTTGAAGTAAGGATGCTAGGGCTGTTTTTAAAAAAGTTTTAAAAAACATTATTTAGTTTTAATTCTCACAATTTAATGTAAGTTTATTTATATATACATATTTTCTCTCTTGTTCTCGTATTGTGCTGAAGACGGCCCTTGGACATAGGGCCGAAATATTCACAGAACTGATTTCCACTGTCTTGAAAAGATTTTCCCTATTGTTTCTACTTTGTATTTGTTTGTTATGGAAAGGCAGTGTGGTCTTCGTCGCTATTTTAACAATCAATGTAAACAAACATACAATAGATACTAATATAAATGAATAAATAAATATTAAAACAAGTCAAACTTAAATTGAATATGCAAATTAAGCTTGAAACGAACAAAAATCCCTGCGAACAAGAGTTTTGGTATCGCCTCCTGTCACTGCAAAAGTCTAAAACCTACTGGGTCATTGGCGCTTAAATGAAAACGAATTATATTGCAAATATTTTCTTTTGTTGTTAATATTGAAAATAAACATTAAAATTACAGTAAAATTTTGAACTGATGAGCTTTCAGCAATTATTATAATTATTTAGTAATCAGTTAATAAATTTATTAATTTATTAAAACCTTATATACCCCTGCAGTATACATTACAGCCTTTACCTCGGGCTCTGGGGGGGGGGTAAGTTGACACCGAAGTTTTTGTTATCTGATCGTTGGAGTATTTCAAACAAACTAGCAATTTCAAAATTTGGATAGGATGCATTTGGAAAAATGGGTTTATGTGTGTGATGGGGGGGGGGGGGGAAATACCCTCCCATCTCTTTTGACTCATAAGAAGGTAATTAGAACTTTCAATTTCCAATCAAATGAGCCACTTATGAAGTTTACACGGGCTCTCCTTACAAAGAACCATAAAGTGTCCCGGGGGATAACTTAAAACACCTGCCCCAGGTTTCCGGAGGCTTTTGTCAACCTCGTAGTTTTTATTATCTTATGTTTGAACTATTTTTAACAAAATGCCTATCTCAAAATTTTTATCGGATGGGCTTGTGGGAGAAAAGGGCGTGAGGGGTGGGGGGCTAATTACCCTTCGATCTCTTTTGACTCCTTAAAAGTGAACTATGACTTTCAATTTTCAATCGAATGAGCCCACTTTGAAGTTTACAAGAGTATCCCTTCTATAAAAACCATATATACCCTAAGGGCATAGCTTAAAAAGCCTGTTCCAGGAGTTTTAATATCAGACGTTTGAGCTATTCTTAGCAAAATTACCATCTCAAAAATTTTATTGGTTAGGTTTGGGAAAAAATACGTGGAGGATGGGGGGACGCCTAGTTAGCCTACAATCTCTTTCGACTCTTGAAAAATGAGCTAGAATTTTCCATTTTCAATCAAATGAGCCCTCTCTGAGGTTAATTTGAGTATCCCTTCCAAAAGAACCATATATAACCCCAGGGCATAACTTACAATGACTGCCCCAGACCCTGGGGGGTGTTTCAGCACCAGAGTTTTTGTTATCTGAACTTTTCACTACTTTTAACAAAATAGCAATCTCAAAATGTTTACTTTATGCATTTGGGAAAAAGGCCTGAGAGGGGGAGGGGGCTAGTTGCCCTCCGATCTCTTTTAACTCTTAAAAAGTGAAAAAGAACATTAACTTTCGAAACAAATTAGCCCACTCCGAAGTATATACGAGCATCCCTTCCATAAGAACCATATATACCCCCAGGGCACAGCCTACGACGCCTGGACCCGGGCTCTGGGGGATTGTGTTGACACCAGAGTTTTTTTTTTATAGCCTTTTCACTATTCTTAACAAAATGGCAAATTTTGTTAAAATCTCAAAATTTTTATCTAATACATTTGGGGGAAAAGGGGGGTGAAGGAAGGGGGGTTAGTTGCCCTACGATCTCTTTTGACTCTTAAAAAGTTAACTAGAACTTTCAGTTTCCAAACAATTCAGCCCTCTTTGAAGTTTATACGAGTATCACCTCCATAAGAACCTTATATGCCCCCAGCGTATAACTTACGACGCCTATGGTTGGCCCTGGGGGTTGCGTCGACACAGGAAATTTAGTTATCTGACCCTTCAACTACCTTTAACAAAATAACTATCTAACAATTTTTATTTAATGCATTTGGGGGAAAGAGGGCAAGGGGGAGGAGGCGGAGGCTAGCTGCCCTCCAATCACTTTTGACTATTAAAAAGTAAACTACAACTTTCAATTTCCAATCAAATGAACCCTCTCTGAAAATCATCAAATAAAAATGTCCTGCCCCTGGGGGTGTGTCGACATAGGAGTTTTTTTTTATCTGACTTTTGAAATATTTTTAAGAAAATGACCATCTCAAAATTTTTATCCGATGTAATGGGGGAAAAGGGCGTGAGGGGGGGTTATCCTCTAATCTCTTATGACTCTGAAAAAGTGAACTAGAACTTTTAATTTCCAAGGAAAATGAACCCTCTCTGAAGTTTATACGAGCATCCTTTTTATAAGAACCAAATTTGCCCCCACAGCATAACTTAAACTGCCTGCCCCCTGGCCCTGGGGGCTGTGTCAACACTTGGGTTTTTATTATATGATCTTTGAACTATTTTTAACAAAATGGCTACCTCAAAATTTTTATCAGATATATTTTGGGAAAAAAGGCGTGAGGGCTAGTTGCCCTCCGATTACTTTTGACTCTTAAAAAGAGCACTACAACTCCGGATTTCCAATCGGGTGAGCCCTCTTTGAAGTTTGTACGACGACCCCTTCCATATGAAGTGCCTCTGGGAAGAAAAAATAATAAATAAATAACAAAACATTCGAGTCGTATATCCTTTATTATGGGCAACGCTATAGCGTTGCTTCTGAAAAAAATTAAATGAAAAAAAACAAGCTTTTTTGAATGAAAGTAAGGAGCAACATTAAAACTTGAAACGAACAGAAATTACTCCATATATGAAAGGGGCTTTTCCTCCTCAACGCCCCGCTCTTTACGCTAAAGTTTGACTCTTTCTCTTAACTCTACTTTTTAAAACGGTAAGAAACTTTAGCGTACAATTCTACTGGTTATTGATTACTTTTAATTTTTTACAAACGTTTTCATTGGTAAAAATTATGCGTAACTCACGAATTAACTTACGTAACGAACTTCTATATTTGTATGTTTTTATTGCGTATATGAGGGGGTTCAACCCTCGTCGATACCTCGCTGTTTACACTAAAGCTTAAATGTCCCAATTCCTTAAAAATGACCTCTGAATCAAAAAGGCAGTAAAATAAATAGTTGAAATTACTAAAAATACTTTAGCGTAAAGAGTGAGGTATAAGGAGGAGGTAAACCCCTCATATGCGTAATAATTTTTGTTCGTTTTAAGTTTTAATGCTGCTCCTTACTTTCAGTAGAAAAAACTTTTCATATTTATTTTTTTCATTGTTTTTTTTTAAATAATGCTAGAAAATCCCGCGCCCCCTTCATTGAAATTCTCTTCCCCCATGAAAAGCTCCTCAAAAGTAAAACAGTTCAAAATAGGGATGATACCTTTTTATTGACAGTGAAATATAAAATTATATTTTATAATATAATATTATATTGTACTGTACCCTATTTTGAACTGTTTTACTTTCGTCATGGAAAGGCAGTGTGGTCTTCGAAGTTATCTACGAAAAGCTCCTCCATGGAAATATCCTCCCTCTAACCCCCCCCCCCCCAACTCTCCCCCCTAAACCAAAAAATCCCCCTGAAAACGTATGTACACTTCCCAGTAACCATTACTATATGTAAACACAGGTTAAAGTTTGTAGCTTGCAGCCCCTCCCACGGGGACTGCGGGGAAGTAAGTCGTCCCTAAAGACATAGTTATTAGGTTTTTCGACTATGATGAATAAAATGGCTATCTCAGAATTTTGATCTGGTGACTTTCGGGAAAAATGAGCGTGGTAGGGGGCCTAGGTGCCCTCAACTTTTTGGTCACTTAAAAAGCGCACTAGAACTTTCCATTTCCCTTAGAATGAGCCCTCTCAAGACAATACAGGACCACTCAGTCGGTACGATCACCCCTGGGAAAAATTAACAAAAAAACAAAAAAACAAATAAATACGCATCCGTGATCTGTCTTGTAGCAAAAAATACGAAATTCCACATTTTTGTAGACAGAAGCTTGAAAATTCTATGAAAAGGTTCTATGATACGCTGAATCTGATGATGTGATTTTCGTTAAGATTGTATGACTTTTAGGGGGTGTTTCCCCCTATATTCCAGAATGGGGCAAATTTTCTCAGGCTCGTAACTTTCGATGGGTATAACTGATCTTGATGAAACTTATATATTTAAAATCAGCATTAAAATGTAATTCTTTTGATGTAATTATTGGTATCAAAATTCCATTTTTTAGAGTTTCGGTTACTATTGAGCCGGATCGCTCCTTACTACAGTTCGTTACCACGAATTGTTTGAAAATTTCATCGTTTATTGAAAGGGATGTTGAAAAAAGATACTATTTGTATACTGCTACTAATGCTACTACTGCTACTACGGCTATTGTTACGCATAACTACTGAACCTTTCAACAATATTAAAAAAAAGTTCATGTCTCAATACTTTGTTTGGATGTTTGTTATGGGAAATGCTGGGCATAGGGGTGGGTCTCTCAAATCACTTTAACTCTTAAAAAGGGCAATATGACTAAAAACCCTCGACCCAGGGTACTGGGGGGGGGGGTTGTGTCTACCCTAGAGGCATTGTTTTAGCTCTTTGGACGATTTTGAACCAAATTGCTACCTCACAATTTTAAGAAGATTCGCCAGGAAAAGAGGGGCTGTCGGTAGGGGAGATGTTAGCTACCCTCCATCACTCCATTGACTCTTAAAACAGAACTACAATTTTTAAGCAAATGACCCTTTTTTAAAGTTTAAACAACCATCCCTTTCATAAACTTAAAAACCCCCTGGGCATAACTAACAACCCTTGCCCATAGGCCCTAGTATTTGTTTCAACCCAACAGCCCATTATATTTAGACTGTTTTGAAAATAGTTGTTATCGCAAAATTTCCATTACATGCGTTTCAAAACAATACGACGTGTGTATGTTGGGGGGGGGGGGCTAGCTGTCGTCCGATCACTTTGATTCTTGAAAAAAATGCTATAACTTCTGATTACCAATCCAATGAGCCCCCTTCAAAATTTATATGATCACGCTATCTATGAAAACTTTAAATACCCCAGGGCATAACTTACAACCTTTGCCCTGAGGGCAGAGCGGATGTGTTATCCTCAAGAAGATAATTTTCCACATCATTCAAATACGTTGAACAAAATGGCTATTTATAAATTTTGATTGGAAGTGTTATGAAATTTTGAGATATAAGGGTACTAAGCCTCTCAATTTCCAATCAATGAGCCCTTTTCGAAGTTTCTACGACAACAGTTTCTATAAAAGACCTTATATGCCCGCAAAGCATAAATTAAAACCTTTGTCCTTGAGGACTGTGAGGGGGGGATATGTCATCCTCAAAGACATAATTTTCGGCCCTTTCAACTACGTTTAACAAAATGGCAGTCTCAAAATTTTGCTTAGATGTGTTTGGGGAAAAGATGGCCATGGGAGGGGGACTAGTTGCTCTCCAGTCGCTTTCGGCTATTGAAAAGGGCACTAGCCCTTTCAATTTCCAATCGAATGAGTCCTTTTTGAAATTTCTACAAGAACACTTTCCGTAACAGCCTTATATGCCCTAAGGGCATAACTTACAACGCTTGTCCTGAGGTCTGGGGGGTAATGTTATCCTCAAAAGACATAATTTCCGGATCTTTCAACTATGTTGAATAAAATGGCTATCTCAAAATTTTGATTAAATGTGTTTGGGGAAATGATGGGCCTGGGAGGGGGACTAGTTGCCCTCCAATCACTTCTGACTATAAAAAAAGGCACCAGTCCTCTGAGTTTCACATCGAGTGAACCCTTTTGAAGTTTCTACGACAACACCTTCTATAAAAACCTTATAGGCCCCTAGGGCATAACTCACAATCCTTGTCCTCAGGGCAGTGGGGGAGGATGGGTTGTCATCCTCAAAGACGTAATTTCCGGAACTTTCAACTATGTTGAACAAAATGGCTATCTCAAAATTTTGATTGAATGAGTTTGGGGAGATGGTGAGTGAGGTAGGGGGATTATTAGCCCTCAAATCACTCTTGACTATTAAAAAGGTGACTAGCCCTTTAAGTTTCCAATCGAATGATCCTTTTTTGAAGTTTTTATGATAATTTCCTCAGTATGAAGTGAATGTTAAAAAACAAAAATAAAAAAATAGCGCCGCCTATGATATCCGTCCTATCTAAACTGTGATTTTACGTACACGTTTTGATATGTCTTGAACTATTTCGAATCATTTTAATTTTACTAAAAAAAAATTCTTTTAAATGTTTTTACTTTTATATCTTTAAGAAACCGAAAATTAATTAGGATTTTACGGAATCAATATCAGCATATGCATATTAAACTGAAAATACACATTCATTTGAATTTTGTTCAGTAAAGTGCAAATTATGTTCTAGCTTTTAGAAAGCATAGAGGTTTTGAACCCTACTCATGTTAATTTCTGGTCGTTTTGAGTTTGACTCAGTTATTTATTTTAATTTCTGTTCGTTTTGGGTTTCATTTATTTATTGATGCTGATTTGTGGTAGCTGTATGCTTGATACGTTATTTGATTCTTTTTTGTTCATTTTTGGTTTAATGGAATTCTTAACTTTTTTGAAAAACTTATTTTGTGAAAATTTTTTTTTAATTAATTGTCTTTAGGATTAAAAAAGAATCTAAAGAAATATATGAATAAATAACTCACAAGAAAAAAAAAAGCAAAATAGGATGCCACGAACTAGTCCGGTAAGAGATCAAAAAAGCCCGGAAATATGATATAGAATTCGAATTAAACCAGTTAACAAAGGTGTCAGATAAAAATAAAGGGAAACACGCATTAAGAAAATTAAAAAGCATTTATTTCGAAAAAAATGCACTCAAAAAAATTCAAAATCATTGTTTAAGCAAGTTCAAGTGACGTTAAAGCTCCAAAATCATGGGGCATTAAAAACTACAATTACTTTAGGAATTTGAAGTTTTTCGATTAAACTTTCTCATTCTCAGCTGAGGTGTTCTTTGAAGTCAACAGACAAAATGTATAGGCTAGAATACTTCAAAAAACTATATTGGAAGGTTATAAGATAGGTCCAATCTCAACAGACATGATTAACAACATACCTAGCAACATTTTTAGTAAAAATCTTCCCTTTTCAAACTGGATTATTTTTTTCGAATGCAAATGTACGGGATAAAGGGTGGATTTAGCTAGGTACAAATTTTAGAAGAAATTAACTACATATTTCCCCTCAATGTCGCTATGCATTAAACCAGAACTAATCAAACTTTAAAACAAATAGCAAAATATTTTGTTATGAAGCTTACCAGAATTGCAAATCTCATGATTCTTCTCAGTAACTCAGCTGTTTCAAAACTAGTTCAAATTCAATTAAAACCAGCATCACCTCGTGGATGGCCAGGTCTGATTCATTCCGTTACCAAACAGTTTTAATCTGACCTTTGCAGAGTATACTGGCTATAATGAAGTTTGTCCTACTAGTAAGTACATTATTTTTAATGTTTATAATGACTGTACTATAATGTATGCTCTGCAGTAAGTTATGCTACCAGTAAGGGTATCAGTGTTCAATTAGGCATCAGACAGTTCGTGGTAATGAACTGTAGTAAGGAGCGACCCGGCTCAATAGTAAACGAAACTCTAAAAAACGGAATTTTGATGCTAAAATATACATCAAAAGAATCAAATTTTCATGCTGATTTTAAATATATAAGTTTCATCCAATTTAGTCTTTGTCATCAAAAGTTACGAGCCTGAAAAAATTTGCCTTATTTAAGAAAATAGGGGAAAACACCCCCGAAAAGTCACAGAATCTTAACGAAAATTCACACCATCGCATTCGGCGTGTCAGAGAACCCTGTAGTAAAATTTTCAAGCTCTTATCTACAAAAATGTGGAATTTCGTTTTTTTTGCCAGAAGACAAATCACGGGTGCGTGTTTATTTTCTTTTCCCCAAGGGTCATCGTATCGACTAAGTGGTCCTAGAATGTCGCGAGAGGGCTCATTCTAACGGAAATGAAAAGTTCTAGTGCCCTTTTTAAGTGACCAAAAAAATTGGAGGGCACCTAGGCCCCCTCCCACGCTCATTTTTTCTCCAAAGTCAACAGATCAAAATTTTGAGATAGCCATTTTGTTCTGCATAGTCAAAAACCATAATAACTATGTCTTTGGGAATGACTTACTCCCCCACAGTCCCTGGGGGAGGGGCTGTAAGTTACAAACTTCGATCAGTGTTTACATATAATAATGGTTATTGGGAAGTGTACAGTCGTTTTCAGGGGATTTTTTTGGTTTTGGGGGTGGGGTTGAGGGGAGGGGGCTATGTGGGAGGATCTTTCCTTGGAGAAATATGTCGTGGGGGAACAGAAATTCAATGAAAAGGGCGCAAGATTTTCTAAAACTACTATAAAAAAAACAATGAAAAAATAAACATGGAAAAGTTTTTTCAATTGAAAGTAAAGAGTAGCATTGAAACTTAAAACGAACAGAGATTATTACGCATATGAGGAGGGCTTCTAAAAATACTTTAGCATAAAGAGCGAGGTATTTAGGAGATAAATACCTCGCTCTTTATGCTATAGTATTTTTAGTAATTTCAACTATTTATTCTACGGCCTTTCTGATTCAGGGGTCATTCTTAAAGAATTGGGACAAAACTTACGATTTAGTATAAAGAACGAGGTATTAACGAGGGTACAAACCCCCTCATATACATAATAAAAATTAAAGAATATAAAAGTTTGTTACGTAAGTTAATTCTTAAGTTACGTATATTTTTTACTAATAAAAAAATTCATTAAAAATTAAAATTTATAGTTGCCTTTTTTTGTAACCGAAAAATTGCATGGCAACTAGGCCTCCTTCCCCATCCCTTATTTTTCAAAATCGTCTGATCAAAACTAATAGAAAGCCATTTAGCCAAAAAAGGAATTAATATGCAAATTTCATTTTAATAATTTATGTGTGGAGAGGCAAAATCAAACATGCATTAATTCAAAAATGTTCAGAAATTACATAAAAAAAAACTAGTTTTTTTAACTGAAAGTAAGGAGCGACATTAAAACTTAAAACGAATAGAAATTACTCCGTATATGAAATGGGTTGTCCCCTCCGCAATCCCTCGCTCTTTACGCTAAAGTTTGACTCTTTGCCACGATTCTACTTTTTAAAACAATTAAAAACTTTAGCGTAAAGAGCGAGGGATTGCGGAGGGGACAACCCATTTCATATACGGAGTAATTTCTGTTCGTTTTAATGTCGCTCCTTACTTTCAGTTAAAAAAACTAGTTTTTTTTATGTAATATTAAAAAGGAATGAAGTTACAAATAATGATTCTTACTCTACGATATGCGGGAAGGTTTTAGTCTATCACTCCTAAGGGTGTTTATGGGTTTTTGGGTCTGTAATGTAATATATGCTCTGTATTAAGTCATGCTACCAGTAAGGGAATCAGTGTACAATGACAGATAAATTTTTCGCAGTTAATTAACTTGTATCTTGATAACAAGTATCTTGATAGTAATCAGACTGTTTCGTTTTGAACTCGTTTTTCATTGATTTTAAAATAGTTATACCTCGTTTGGTACAAAGAACAAAAGCTATTTAAAAAAATTTTTTTTGACCCTTTGGCAAAAGTGGTTCTTCTCTATCTGGGTCAATGTTTAGAAACTTTTATTTGAGTTGTTAAAACTAACTATATGATTTTACTCAGTTGCTCAGGTGGCGGAGATTTTTTGAAGATCAACCAATTCTTCATTTTATCACTTCTCAATTCTCTTTTAAATTAATGGGGGAAAACTCACCTGAATAAATGCTAAAAATCCGGACACTCGGAAATGGAGTAATTGCACCAATGAAAAAACTGATCACATTTGTAAAAGAAGTAATTGTAATTGAAACAGCGGATTCTTCGTATGTTTTTGATAGACGTTCAGGGACTGATTTGAGCTTTACAGTACGACGCCAAGCAGCAAGAACGACGAAAGTATCGTCCATTCCAATACCTGAAACAGGAAATTTAGTTTAAGGAAATACGGCATAGGTTAAATCTTAAATACAGCTTAAAAATAAAGCTTTAATTAAAGTCAAATTTCTAGCAAAATACATATATGACCATCGTACTGTTTATGCTGTCGGTGAATTCTGACGACCCATTTGTATCTGGGAAAGAGGAAGCTCCGGGCCCATGTCCCCTCCCATTATGGCAATATCATTTTTATGATTTTTTTTTCCATATAATTCACTTATTCTTTGCAGTATTATTGAAATATTTCCCTCATACCACCCCCCAAAAAAATAGTATGCACAAGATCCTTTTCGAAGATAAATGATATATTTACAAACAAAATAGGAAATATGAAGAATACAAATTCTTATAGTGTAGCTTTTCTTTGGAATGAAGCTCTATTCACCCTCAAATGGGGTAGACCCCTAAGGTTAGTTCTTGTACGTAAATTTCCCGTAAGATCCAGCATTATCTTGCCACGGACTGGAACAAATCCAGAAATAAACTTATATTCACGAGCAACAATAAAACAGCCACACTCAAGACTGCTTTTTACCTGCCTCTGTATCCGCAAAGTTTTGATTACCTATTCGACAGCCTCAAAGGATTTTGAGCGGTCACCGACCGTCCTTGGAGGGTCCATCTACGGATGTAACGATACACCTTAATGAAAAAATAAAAGAAGACCTAAAATCTTATATGGAACTTTCTTGTAGGAGCAATAAGCCTTCTGATTGGACTCAAATCCCCAAAATACTTAACTAGAGCCTGAAGAATCTTTCAAATTGGACTTGAATCCCCCTAAAGACATAATTAAAAGTTCAAAATTTCGATACCAATAGTTGCGTCAAAAAAATTGTATTTTTATGCTGATTTTAAATATATAAGTTTCATCAAGTTTAGTCTTACCCTTCAAAAGTTACGAGCCTGAGAAATTTACCTTATTTTCAAAAATTGGGGCAAACACCCTCTAAAGGTCATAGAATCCTAACGAAAATCACACCATCAGATTCAGTGCATCAGAAAACCCTACTATTAAAGTTTCAAGCTCGTATCTACAAAAATGTGAAATTTTATATTTTTTGCCAGAAGAGAAATCACGAATGCGTGTTCATTTATTTTTTTCCCAAGAGTGATCGTATCGAACCAGTGGTCCTAGAATGTCATGAGAGGGCTCATTTTAACGAAAATTAAAAGTTCTAGTGCCCTTTTTAAGTGACCTAAAAATAGAGGGCACCTAGGCTCCCTCCCACGCTCATGTTTTCCCAAAGTCAGCGGATCAAAATTTGGGTATAGATATTTTGTTCAGCATAGTCAAAAAACCTAATAACTATGTCTTTGGGGATGACTTAATCCAACACAGTCTCCGGGGGAGAGGCTGCAAATTACAAACTTTGACCATTGTTTACATATAGTAACGGTTTTTGGGAAGTGTAAAGACATTTTCAGGGGGATTTTTTTTGGTTGGGGGGAGGAGTTGAGGGTAGGGGGTTATACGGGGGGATTATACGGTTTTTCGCGCTGGGGTGGGCGGTGGGTTTGGGGAAGGGGTTACGTGGGAGAATATTATATATATTACTAATAAAAAAATTCGTAAAAAATAAAAAATTCTAGTTGCATTTTTAAGGAATAAAAATTGGAGGGCAGCAAGGGCCCCTCCCCCCTCTTTTATCAAAATCGTCCAATCAAAACCATGAAAAAGTGATTTTGCCCCCCTCCCCCCGATTGCAAAAAATGCAAATTTTCTTTTTAATTATGCATGTGCGGTGAGCCAAAATTAAAACATACGTTAAGTTTTTTTAACTGCAAGTAAGGAGCGACACTAAAACTTAAGAAGAGCTAAGAGCTCATATGGCACTTGTGACGAGGTCGGAAGAGCCAAGAGCTCATATGGTATGAGCTCTAGCAAAGTTCTAAGAATCAATAGATTGCTTTAAAAGGAAAATCAGAGGCTTTAATGCCGGTCGGGATTTAAAATAAGAGCTCCGAGTCACGAGGTCCTTCTAAATTTCTAAATTCATTAAGCTCCGACCACCCACTTGCAAGTTAAAGATACCTCAATTTTTCTAATTTTTCCTCTCCCTTCACTCCCCCAGATGTTCGAATCGGGGAAAAGGACTTTATTAAGTCAATTTGTACAACTCCCTGACACGCCTACTAATTTTCATCGTCCTAGCTCGTCCAGAAGCACCAAACTTGCCAAAGCACTGAACCCCAACATCTAGCTCCCCCAAAGAGAGCGGATCCAGTCCGGTCATGCCAGTCACGTATCTACGACATATATAAGCATTTTCTAAGATTTCTGGTTTCCCCCTCCAGCTGCCCCCAATGTCAACAGATCTGGTCAGGATTTGAAACAAGAGCTCTGAGACACGAGTTCCTTCTAAATATCAAATTTCATTAAGATCCGGTCACTCGTTCTTAAGTTAAAAATACCTCAATTTTTCTAACTTTTCCAAATTAACAGCCCCCAGCTCCCTCAAAGAGAACGGATCCGTAACAATTATGTCAATCTCGTATCCATATCTTGTGCTTATTATTCCCATCAAGTTTCATCCCGATATCTCCACTCTAAGCGTTTTCCAAGATTTCCGGTTTTCAAGATTTCTGTTTCCCCCCTCCAACCTTCTATGTCCCTGGATCCGATTCCAGTTGAAAATGGAGCATCTGAGACGTAAGATTCTTCTATATAACAAGTTTCATTGAGATCCGATTACCCATTCGTAAGATACCTCGATTTCACGTTTTCCAAGAATTCCGGCTTCCACCTCCAACTCCCTTCAATGTCACCGGATCTGGTCGGGAATTAAATGAGAGTTTTAAAGCACAAGATCCTTCTAGATATCAAATTTCATTAAGATCTGATCACCCGTTCGTAAGCTACAAATACCTCATTTTTTCTAATTTTTCCAAATTACTCCCCCCCCCCAACTCCACCAAAGAGAGCGGATCCGGTCCGGTTATGTCAGTCACCTATCTTGGACTTGTGCTTGTTCTTTCCACCAAGTTTCATCCTGATCTCTCCGCTTTAAGCGTTTTCCAAGATTTTCGCCCCCCCCCCTAATGACACTGGACCCGGTCGGGATAAAAGATAAGAGATCTGAGTTTCGAGGTCCTTCTAAATATGAAATTTCATTAACATACGATCACTCTTTCGCAAGTTAAAAATACATCATTTTATCTAATTTTTAGAATTAACCTCCCCCCAACTCCCCCAAAGAGAGTAGATCCGTCCCGGTTATGTCAATTCCGTATCTAGGACTTGTGCTTATTTTTCGCACCAAGTTTCATCCCGATCCCTCCACTCTAAGCATTTTCTAAGAGCTTAGGTTTCGCCCCCCCCCTAACATCCCCTTCACCGGATAAGGTTAAAATTTAATATAAGAGCTCTGAGACGTGATATTCTTCGAACATGAAATTTCATCAAGATCCGATCACTCCTTCGAAAGTTAAAAATACCTCATTTTCATAATTTGTTCAGAATTACCCCCCCCCAACTTTCCCACACAGAGCTGATCCGTTCCGGTTACGTCAATCACGTATCTAGGACTTGTGCTTATTTTTTCCACCTAGTTTCATCCCGATCCCTCCACTCTAAGCGTTTTCCAAGATTTTAGGTCCCCTCCTCAATTCCCCTCAATGTCACCGGATCCAGTCGGGATTTAAATTAAGAGCTCTGAGACACGATATCCTTCCAAACTTCAAATTTCATTAAGATTCGATCACTTCTTCGTAAGTTAAAAATACCTCATTTTGTCCAACTTTTCAGAATTAACCAGTCCCCCACTCCCCCCAGATGGTCAAATTGGGAAAAAGACTATTTCTAATTTAACCTGGTCCGGTCCCTGATACGCATGCCAAGTTTCATCGTCCTAGCTTGCCTGGAAGTGCCTGAAGTAGCAAAACCGGGACAGACAGACAGACAGACAGACCGACAGAATTTGCGATCGCTATGTGCCACTTGGTTAATACAAATTGCCATAAAACGAACAGAAGCTATTCCGTATATGAAATAGGTTTTACCCTCCTCAACGCCTCGCTCTTTACGCTAAAGTTTTTTATTGTTTTAAAAAGTAGAGTTGTGAGAAAGAGTCAAACTTTAGTATAAGAGCGTGGCGTTGAGGAGGGGACAACCCCTTTCATACATGGAATAATTTCTGTGCGTTTTAAATTTAAATGTCGTGCATTACTTGCAGTTAGAAAACTTGTTCGTTTATTTTAAGATTTAATTTTCTTTAGGAACCGTAGTGATTGAACTGAGGTTATTTTTTATGCAGTATCATCTCGGTGAAATCATTCTATAATCTGACCAAAGTATCTTGTATCTTACAGAATTTTTTCTGCAATTTATTTCATTTCTGTACGCTAGGGTTTTTTATTGTTTTAAAAAGTTGGATTGTGACAAAGATTTAAACTTTAGTGCAAAGAGCGGGTGGTTGAGGAGGGGACAGCCCCTTTCATGTATGGAATAATTTCTGTTCGTTTTAAGTTTTAATGTCACTCATTACTTTCAGTTTAAAAACTTGTTTTTATTTATGTAATATTTTACTGAGATGAGATGGATAGTCATGACGACGGTGGAGCCCTCCGTTCAAAGTGGCCGCGCCAACACACTTAATAATTTGCCAGATAAGAAGAGGTTTGAAAACCCTATTTTCTTTTCCAATGGAGATAAAACCAGGTGCAGACTCTAGAGGCTCAACTACGAACCATACTTATGCCTTTAACTATGGTTAACTGGGATACAAAGTCTCTATTTAGTAGACCTTTTGATGACAAGAATTCAAGGACCAATTTCAACCTCCCCTATAGAGGTTGAAACAGTACTGAATACTGCGGAGGTGCAGCTAGTACGTCAACAATTAATTCTGACTAAATTTATTCAAAAACCGACAACGTTTTTGTGGATGCGTCAATCATGGGAGTTTACATCCCCATTGGATCTATAGCCTGAAATACCACAAGGACAATACATTTCTGGATATTGCCGAGACGCCTTTTTTTTAAATAGACAGCACACTATATTGCCTAATTTAGAAATTCAGTAGTTCTAAACTTTGCATTGATGAGACAATTCTCTTTTATACACATACCTTAGATTTTTCTAATGCGATACAATGTAATATTTAGGGAACGGCATCTGTTGAAATAAAACTGATTTATAACGACAAAATTTTCCGATTTTTTCTAAATTTTGTCCTTTTTTTCTGCCTTACTGCCATATTTCTTGTAAACGACCATCAAAGCTTTGAATTTTTATTTTGGTACAATTTGTTTATAGCCATGAAAAAAATTGCTAGTCCATATCTGCTATCCGCTTATCACTGCTTAAAGTGAATGTGAAAGTTGGTCCTTTTTATTTTAAAAAAAACCCTCGATTTTGTCAGCAATTTAATTCGTTCAGATGAACGTGAGTAAACGGTTCAATAGCAGGGATTATAATGGAGGTCATTATGGTACACCTTTATTTACAATTCAGGCTTTTTAGTTTCCTTTTTTTACGAAAGTATCGAGGAGTCAACCACTCTCCGACACATGGTGTACATCGTTCCCCTACTCCACTTCCACCGTGCCATACCTGTTCATAATCCACATGGTACATTTCTTGCCTTGCATGGCCTACTTTAGCAATGTGCAGCGTGCATCATCTGGTTTACGCAATATATTAAGGTAGGTGACCTTCCAGAGAAATTTCTTGTTCCTAAGAAGTTGTTTATGGATCGTTTTTGGGTACCCGTCTGACTGCAAGAGCGTAAATTTGTCAAAGTCCTGGGTGGGAGGAAGCAAAGATGGAATTGATTTTCCCAAATCAAGTGAAAATGACCAAGTTAAAAATAAAAAATAATAAGCCATATAATGCCATAAAGGAAGGTATACAAAAAAAACTGATCCGTTTCTGTGGATGCTTGAATTATGTAGGCCTATCTTAGTTTTGACAAGATTTTTGAAGACACTAATCTTCAGCTTGGGGGGAGGGACTGGGGTCTGGGGGGGCAGTTACTCCCTTCTTCTTAGAAAATTACGCCCCTGTCTGACTGACCATATTATAAACAGTAAGCTGTACGAAAAATGTGGTTCAGTACAGCTCTTTTTGAGGATGAAGGATGACGGACTGCTAAAAATTGTCCTTGTGGGTCAACCATCTAGGGCTAAAGGAAAAGCAGTCGTCCCCGAATAGGATGGTAAAAGATCCTGAAGGAACATTTAAAGGAAATTGCAACTCTTTGGAAGGGTGTAAAGAGGGAGGCTTTGAATAGATTGGGCTAGAGGAGGAGCGTGCCTAGCAGTGTTGACCTCGGCTGCTTGGTGCCGTAGTGAGTTGTTATTATTAGTAGTAGTGGTAGTATCAGTAGATCTTTGGAAGAGCACGTTGAATGAAATTTTTACAAAATAGTTAATATACACCCACCAAAACCAGCGTACACGATACTTGAAAGAGGGTGATCCCTCGAAACTCAACATGAAAAAAGTAATTTGATGTATTCCACAATCATTAATAGATTATAAAGACCAACAAAATTTGACTTTCAACTGTTGGATAATGGATGAGTGGGAGAGATTTGCCACATCTTTTAGTCAACTAGAAGTCAATTTTCAAAAGATTCTCATTTTAATAGCATTTAGTAATGACAAGTATTCGATTCTTCTACATCGAATCTGGAAAATTATTCCTCAAGCTGGCAAAATTATGGTCAAAGTAACCGAAGATTCACATCTGTGCAACAATAAAACTGGTAATTACCATTCTTATTTTTCAAGAATCTATTTAGCAAGACTAAAGAATTTTAATTTTAGCATATATTACCAACGTCGCTTGGTCTTTTCGTATAGTAAATTTACCATCTTTTTGTCAGAGCTTAAAAAAGTAATTGTTCTTTCAATATTAATAGCTGAAAGAAATATAAGAATAATTAATAATAAAAAAAAAAAAAAAAAAAAAAAAAACAGAGCTGACCAAAATCCATTAGCAGTTAAGTCACTAAAATACCTTCACTGTCACGCATACTACTCGTATTTGACACTTCAAACTTATTGAATAGTTGCCAAAATCGTTTCTAAGCTGTTCCTAAAGGGAGACTCAGTAGATCAATATAGATCAGGATGATCAAAGTGTATTTGAACACCCACCACCCAGCTGATTTTACTCTTGAGAACAGCTCAACAAATAGCTTGTGGCGATTACTCCAGAAGTTCAAAATCACTTTTTGCCAAATGGTTGTGGCTGAAATCTTGAAATTTCGGGAATAATTGCCAAAATTGTTTGGTAAGCTGTTCTGAAATGGAGCTTCAGACTTAGTAGAATAATATAGATCAGGAGAATCGAAGTTGATTCTCTTCTTCTCCTGCTCACCTCCCCTGCTGATTTTCCTCTTGAGAATAGCTCAGCAAACAGTTTGTGTCAATTATTCTAGATGTTAGAAAATGTCATATGCAATTAAAAGTTGTGACAGTGACGATAATCTATGATGATAACAACCTTCTTGATTGCAGAAGGATATAAACTTGCCTCATTATGAGAACTTTAAAATTAAAGAGTCTATTGTAAGATTTGAGGCTCTGTCAGTTCTTGAGACGACTAATCTGTGCAATCTGACACCTACTTGCTGTATATGTTGTTATCCCGTTCAACATACAATAGTTCTCCAGAGTAAAAATTGCTTAATAAGATTATCAACGGTCAATGACTTTGCACTAATCCTCAGCAATGTCGCCAATGGGTTCAAACGAGTCAGAAAATGGTGATGGCAGTTACCAATCAATAACTATAATCATTAACTTATTATACAAACTTCGTTTCTCAGAGGCCAAGGGAAAATCAGGCAAGCCATTCGAATTGATATGAAATCAGGCAGATTATTTGCGCATGTCATGCACATCTACATATGAGCTTCATCACTAACCAAATGCTCCGTTTTATGAACGCCTAAGTCTTGTTAGTTGGATAGTCTCATACCCAGGAGCTCTCCTTACCTTTGACCTTACTTCCTCTGGCACCATTAGTTTCATATAGCACGTCAACGAAGCATCTCCACTCGCCCGGAGCGATGCTTCAGCGGTGACATTTCCCCATTCGGGTACTAAAGAAGTCTCAGCCATCTTCAGGTCTCGATCAGAAGTTTGACATAAAGTGTTCTTTGGACTATTCCGTCTTCTTCTGTCGCCTGGTTTCCAGCCGTGGGTTGTCCGAGGAAGGCGGCCTTTTCTCATACGGCCTTCTTACATGTCCTAAGAATCTCTGCCTCATCTTCCTTAGAACAGCCGTAACGAGAGGCTGGCAAGTTCTATTATGAATTAAAGAGTTGTTAACTCTGTGTTTCTAGCTTATATTTAAAATTCTCCTTTTTCTACTTTTTCTGATCTATATTATTCTACTAAGTCTGAGTCTCCATTTCAGAACAGCTCATCAAACAATTTTGGCACAGATTTTCGAATGCAAGAATTATCTTTTCAAGCTCTTGATTCATTTTCCAGAATTCACTTGCGTAGGAGAGTAGGGAAATAGGAAATAGGAGAGTACGCAGTATTTGGAAAAGAGCAAAAACTAGTAAGAAAAATTCCATTTACCTCATTGTAGGGTATACCTTTTTAAGTTTTATTCATAAAAAAGTTGCCAAATAGGTAAAGGGTAATGTTTATTGCCGAAGAAGAAAGATCATAAACAACCGAATAGGTTCCCCCGGTGGTTGCCGAAAGATGTTAAAAATATTGAATTTTAAAATAAATTTATCTTATCTTTAAATATTGATTTTCTTCTATTGAGACTTGCATATAATATTTTAATACATGAGCATTAGAACATTTTTGCACACAACTTTTACGAAATATTCCTTAAGGAGGGATCCTCTATGAACAGGTATTCAAACAGGGTATATTCAGTAAATGGTGAGATTTGCTACATTGAAAAACAAGTAAGGTTTGTGTAAAGGTATAATTTTTCAACGCACAGCAGGCAGAATCAAAACCAAGCCTCACTATTTTTAATTAAGTAAAAGACAAATACTGGATCTAATTAGATTTTGCACAAAAGAAAAGATTGCGTGCATAGAATAAGTATGTGTGTACTTATATTTTATAGGTACTCTGCTAAAGAAGTGAAGTTTGGTTAATCCTAATGAAATATACCAAAATAGGATGAAAATATAGTACTTTATGAACAAAATTATGGAACCTAAAAAAGCAAATTATGGAAAGCAAGCTGCACAGAGCAGCGGAAAGCAAGCTGCATATTAAATACCTAACCTAACTGAACCTAACCACCTCTATATATTATATTAAATATCTGATGAAAATATAATTGCATCAAAGTTTATTTTACGAAGGAATTAACCGAATGTGAGACAGAAATCGGTTCTAAAGTGGAGTTGCTATAATACATAAGCTAAGTAGTAGAGTGCGTACTGTTATAGCAAAAAAAAAAAATTCAAAACACATACTGCAAAAAGTAAAATACCCCATTTTAAGCGATGGTAGTATAAAATACAAAGTTGCATAGGAAGTAACAGAAAACAGTGTATTTATAAAAAAATGAATAAAAAAAGGGGCTTTCATAGTGGTCTCTAAGACGTCACCAATCGATACATTAGAAGCAATCACCTCTTGCAGAACATTTAACTGCAAACTCGGTTTTGAAGGGAATATGTTTTGATTTAGGACGCCATACTACTCCCGGCCACAAAAATAAACAAGAATGGATGTTGGAAAGGTTTTATCCGCAATACACCCCAAAAAGTTCGTTGACATACCACACTCAAGGGTATATGTTGTCGTCACGCCCATAAAGTATCCAATGGTATGTCAAAAGAATGTCTTCGGAATAAATTCATATGTGAACGTATTTTTTTGCCCATTCATTCTCAATCTCGTATTTCAGGTCCTAAAAGATTAGTAGGCCATGACCTTCAGGTATGTTGTTGCCCCGGTAGCACGCATTTTAAATTCCTCATTCTCGCTGTCATGGTCATCCTAATTACCAGGTATAATAAGAATGAAATGAGTGATTCATATGATGCACCTTGTTTCATTGTAATAATAGAAATCAGAGGCAATGACAGATGGAATTCCCACGTTTCTTGTTATCTAAATTGCCTGAATAAGCATATATAGCATCATTTTTTTTCTTTTTCTTTTCAAAGAAAAAGAATGCCAAAATCTTTGAGGAAACCGCACTGAAAAAGGAGAGGCGCACATATGCAGTACCTCCACTATGCCGAAGTTTGTGATGTTTCTCGAATTCTCCCCGGAAGAAAATCAGATTCCCCGAAATCACGCCAAAAAGTAAATAATAACAAAATTAACAATTTGTATTTCGCGGATTTACAAACGTTACTTTTCGGGGATATTTTGGAGAGCCCAATTTTCTTGCAGAAAAATTCGGGCTATCCCAGAAAATATTTGGGGAGAAATAGTATACAGAAGTAATAGTGAATAGGAAACTATAGCATCAAAAACATTTCTTAAAAATCTTCCCAGAAATCACCTTTATCGAAAATTAAAGATTTGTATTTTCTACAGGCTCACGTATTTTCGAATGTTAATTTCTCCAAAAATTTTGTGAGGGGCCCAATTTTATTTCGGGGAAATTCAGGGAAACCCAAAAAATCGAGGATAATAGAGAAACTGAAAAGCTGGTCCACAATTGACACAATTCTAGCGTAATGGCTAGCAAAATTTCAGTAACAGTATTTAAAAAAACAACACCGAAACCAGTTAACTTTTAAGCGGGCAAAAAAGGTTAGTTTTGGCGTAACATAAAATAATAATATAGCATAACGTTGGCTTTGCAACGGTCAGACAACAATAACGCTATTTACTTGGCCCAAAACAGTTCAGTGAGTTGTTCAGTGAGTGTGTAACCAAATTTGAAAAAAAACTAGTGAATTTTTTTTTTATGTACAGCGAAAAAAGTGATTGGACACAGTACGTATTGCCCGGTAAACTTTGCATAGAGGCCCTTGTATAGGGTTTTGCATAGGGGTCATTGATGATTATATATACACGGTTACAGTGCTATTTATGACATTATTTGTACGGCCAACTGCTATGATTATTAACACTAGTTAGATATTATTTGAAATGCCCATGGTATCATTTGGACATGGATAAAAATTAAATGAAAAAACAAGTTTTTCAATCGAAAACAAGGGCCAACTTTAAAGCTTTAAACGAAAAAAAGAATATTCCATATTTGAGGGGGACTACCCCCTCCTCAATCCATTGCAATTTACGCTAGAGGGTTTTAATTACTTTAATAAGCTCCTTGTTCCAATTAAACGACCTTCGTGTTTCTATTCATCTTAATTATTAATGTTGCTCTTTATTTTCAGTTGAAAAAGTTTTTTTTTTATTTAATATCTGGTTGGTTTTCAAATGACGTTGGGAAATGTGCATCCCCATGCGTAAAAATTTCCTCCTCTCCAAACAAAATTATTCCATGGGAAATTACTCCCGCGTAAATTATCCTAGAAAATCTCCCCATAGAAAACTTCCCCCGCAAAAATTTCCTCCCTGCAGAAAATTTCAATCGGACAATTCCCCAGGAGCATCTCCTCAGGTAAACCCAAGTCGGCAAATAGAAAATAGGGCAAGTAAACTGTCATAAATTTCATCCCTGTAGAATTTCCCCCAGGGAATCCCCCGCCCGACTTTCTCGCATTATCACAACGAAGCATTAGCAGCTTATTTCCATTTTTGATTCAGGGCTGCCACATCCAGTAAATTAAGGCATTGAATTTTCCCTCCTATCCTTTTTCTTCTGCTTTCTCCTTCTGTCCTCGCGGCCCATCAGCCCGTTCAAAAGTTTTCCTTATTTGTTGATAAGTTGGGTAATTATAGCTTGGCTTCAATGCTTTTCGGGCAATCGTTGACTGCATTGAAATTTTTCGGTCAGGTGGTTGATAGGACGTAATCCTAATGCACAGGGAATTTCAAATCCATTTACAAATGTATTAAGTGGAAAAGGAGATCATTGTTATTATAAATATTATGGGTGGTATCATAAAACTGAGTCGATGCTCAGGCCACAAAGACCCATCGCCTCCATACCCCTCAAGATAATTAATATAGTATCAATGGTCACTGGGCCGTTCTGGGCATAGTATTCTTACATATGGTTTGGTCTTTCTTTTATGCCAAGTGCCAAGATGTTCACTCACCATTGTTTTCCCCCATCCCCCAAGCCGTTGGTTTCAGGTAGAGCAAAAAGACCAAAGAAGACAAAGGCAGCCTCACTAGTTTTTCTAAGGAGAAGGGTTCGAGGAAGCCTGAAAATTAAATTTCAGCGCCAGAAAAGTTTCATATGTGTCTCTAAATGTTACCAAAAGACGCTATTTATAATTTTTAATTGGTCTTCTAGGGACCAAACACTCTACCTTCCCTTACGGGTGCCCTTTGAAGTTGGTTCGAGCGGATGTGTATTTAAATTTCAAGGTTTGAGAAACATGATTGTAAACAGGTTAATCCACCTCACTCTCCGTGATTAGCTAATTGTGTTTGGTTACAATTTCTCTAGTCTTAAAATTGTTTTGTGTATTTTTAAACAAGGCCAAACCCTATATTTAAAATACCTGACAGACAAAGAGAGCCATGGAAGAGTCTAAAGTTGGCAAGAGGGCTGGCAGTCAAAATGAGTACAAAATCCATACCAACATTATTGGTTTAATGTTTAACGGTTGAACGTGTTTAACAGACTTTTTGACGGTTTAGGATTTTTTTTCTTCTTTAAATATAGCCTTTCAGTCAATTCAAGAGCAGGGTAGGCCTATTACTAAAGTAGTTAGTATTACCAAAGTTACCACCGAAACTAAAGAATCAGCATTGAAGACACTTTACCCCTTGGACATTTAGTAGTTCAAGCTAGTTATAGAATTCATACTGTATACATTTGCATGATGAAATATCTACAGGTATTGAAAAGCTTGCGAAAGAAAAACGAATCCTATAATTCAGTTATTTATAAAGCTATGCACAAAACGCAAAAAAGAAATGCAAGCTACATCTAGTAACACAAAAAAACAATACTTTTGGTTAATCAACAGTAAATTGAAGGTCAGTTTATTTTTCTCGTGTCTCACTTAGTTACGCTGAAAAAGTTGATTCGTTCAAGTTTCACACCAATTGTTAGCTATAAGATGGCTATAAACTTTAATATTTTTCTTGTTTTCGTGTACTTTCTCATATTAATGACCGCAGGGCTTTCATTTGGGGTGAGGCTATAGAGGTCTCCCCTGGTTTTCAGGCAATAGTAAGAAGTCGTTAAGCTTCATCTTAATTGGTGTAACAATTGTCACTCCAGATTGCCACAGGATTCTACAAGAATTCTACAGGATTCTACTTAAGGAAATTTAATACCAATTACAGAGAACAGATTCCGCCTAATCTTCATTCATAAATTATGACTATTATTTAAACCCCGTCCTTTCTCTTCTACCGTACTTTGTTTTTTGTGTCGTATGTTCATCAAGAATTAAGATTCTCTTTCCTGAAAGTTATATATCAAACAGTTCGTGTTAACGAATTGTTTGAAAGGAGCGACCCGGCTCAATAGTAACCGAAACTCTAAAAAATGGAAAAGTGTTGTTAGTTATGCCCCTGGGGCTTATAAGGTTTTATGGAAGGTATATAAGCATAGGCTCAGGAGGGGACTCATTATATTGTAATTCAGAATTTCTAGTGTCTTTTCAAACCGTTCGTTGTAAAGAACTGTAGTAAGGAGCGAGCCAGCTCAATAGTAATCAAAACTCTAAAGAACGGAATTTTGTTACCAATAGATACATCAAAAGAATTGGATTTTTATGCTGATGTCAAATATATAAGTATGATCAAGTTTAGTCTTACTAATCAAAATTTATGAGCCTGCGAAAATTTGCCTTATTTTCAAAAAAGGAGATAAAGAATCCCTAAAAGTCACAGAATCTTAAAGAAAATCACACCATCAGATTCAGCGTATCAGAGAACTTTTGCTGTAGAGATTTCTAGCTCCTATCTGCAAAAATGTTACGTAGGAAGAATTTTTCATGGGGTAAGAGAATTTTCCATAAAGGGGGCCTGGATTTCCCAGCATTATTTAAAACGACCAATTAAATAAAAAAGCATGTTTTCTTAGTCGAAAGTAATGAGCTACATTAAAACATAAAACAAACAGAAATCATTACGTATATGAGGGGGTTCACCCCTCGTCAATACCTCGGTCTTTGCGCTAAATTTTTTAGTACTTTCAAATGAGCTATTAATTAGACAGTCTTTGTGATTCAGGGTCCTTCTCAAAGAATTGGAACAAAATTCGAATTTTACCGTAAAGACCAAGGCACTGAGGAGGAGGCGAACCCCCTCATATATGTAATAATTTCTGCTCATTTTAAGTTTTAATGTCGCTCCTTATTTTCAGATAAAAAAACATTATTTATTTCACTAATTAGAAAACACAATACTTTTCCAGAGCTATGAACTTATCTAGAGTGGGCAACAATTTCAATCAGGATAGGAAAAATAAATTGAATAATGAGCGATGAATAACAGATGAAACTTTCAATAAAAAAAGAAAGAAAACTAAAGAATCGGTAACAGTTAAAACTTTTGATCAAGGCAGTGAAAAAAAAAAAAAATATGCCGTTGTTTTTCCAATTGTTCTAGGGATTCCTTCCAACTAATGTCAGTATAGTTAGACACTTAATTTCCCTATTGGTGGGTGTGGACCCTGCCAAGGCCCCGACGTTGAGTGAATATATTGTTCTAAGTGTTGACTTTTCTAAAAATTCCCACAAATCCCCTCAACAATCTCTTCAAAAGGCAAGGCTAAAAGTTTGGGTTATCCTAGTACACTCGACGCATGAGATAAGAAACTAAACAAACAGTGCCACTTATTTTACTTATTAGTAAGTACATTATACTTACGTGCTGTTTTCTTTTCTTGTGTTGTTTTCTTTTCCGATGTTTATTTTCTTTTCTCTATTTTTACTCCACTATCCTCACATTGTTTTGTGCAGTGGGTTACAAATAAATTATTATTATTATTACTATTAGTGCTAACGAAAGGTCAGAAACTAATGAAACAAGGGATGTAGAAGATGATAAAATTCTAAAAATAAAAAAAAAAAGAGAAGGAAAGATTTCTGTCCTACGCTTCAGTATTAAAAAAGTGCTTTAATTCCATTGGTTTATTTTTATGACGTAATTTCGCAAGCCAACAACATTTTTTTCTAGTTTTTAATAATTTTCAGTGATAAATCTTGACTGACAAACAAGTATAATTTCTATAGTGTAATTTCTTGAAAGACAAATAGATGAAGCATGCTAACTTTTCTCTCAGAAATATCTAACTAGTAAATAAATGAAAAGCTCTTGAGCCACGGCGTTCTTGCAGGTAAACCCTCTTTAATCATAAACTTAAGAATGAGCCATATATTACCACAAAGACAAATATATAGCCTTGTAAAGAACTGTAAGTAAGGAGGAATCCGCTCAAAAGTAACCCAAACTCTAAAAAACAAATCTTAATACCAATAGATGCATTAAAAGAATTGATATAGCCTAGTAAAAAAAAAACTGACATATTTCTCTAAATAATTGAATCATACAGGCCTTTGACAAGATTTTTTCAGGCAGTTGCCCCCCCCCTGGCAAACTAAGCCTCTGCAATCAACATTAACAAGGGTTTGATTGGAAAAAAGTTGTTTTTTTAAGTGCCCTTTTTCAAAGTCACTTTTTAACACCCAAAGCGTCACGGTATTATAAAAGATGTAAAAGTGTGAAAGAAAACCTAAAGATGTCCCTTTGGCAACCCTGATTTCTAATCAACCAAGCCTTCTCAAATCGACAGGCCTAAAATATCAAGACCTTAAATCACTACTCAGGTTAATGTAAAAAAAAAAAAAAAGATCGTGGCAAAAAAAAATGAAAAAAAAAATACAATTTTGGCACCGTCCATTAATTTTTTCTCTTTTTTTGTATGGTTGATCCTATAACCAATTTTACTCAAATATGCAACCCGGAAGTATCAGGATTTACATTGGCACATAAACAACTCTTTTATGATAATGCCTGTAAGTGTTACTCTGAGACACCCAATGTTAACCACAAAAACCAGTTTACTTGCCAAATTAAAGGAGCTTGAAGCAGCATAAAAGCATTTGGGTAACTTAGTATTTATTAACACCACAATATAGGATACTAATTTTGTTTACGTTAGTAGCCAAGAGGCGCTTTCGTAAAAAAAATTAACCTAACATTGGACTTATGACTGTTTTTACTTTCACTTTAATCTTTATTTTATACAAACAAAATCGAAATTTGATTCCTTAATAAGAAAAAGGGCATCATTAAAATGTTTTTTCTTTTAATTTTAACAAAAAGACAGCGTCATCAGGACAAAAGATTTTTTCGCTCGCTTTTAAGCGGCTGAATTTCAAATAGGATTGTTTGACATTTTTTCCAGATCAAGATTGATTACCCACTTGCTTGAACGGAAAAGTGGATCAACCTGATTCCTTGTCTGGTTTTGCTAATATGATCCCTTGTCTTTTGTTATCCCTTATCAATCCTTTTTGATCGACTAGATCCTAAGCTCCTCGTCTCAGGATGCTTAAAAGTTTCTAGCACGTTCAAAATAAATTATACTTCGTTTTTTTGTTTTGCAGAAATAGTTGTTAATCTGAACACGAACATATAATTTTCATTGTATTACAAGGAACCTAAATAAGCTTGGTTTTGTAAGCTACTGTAGGTAGCGGTGACAACCTTGTGGTACCCCTGAGATTAATAGGCACAGACAGAGGCCTACTACTGCTAATTTCAGTCATCGTTCAGCCACTGACTTTCCTTCCTAGTGTCTGACCTTACTTAAGGCTGGATATTTTGTGGAATACGCTACCAAGATTGGATGGACTGAAGCCAGTATTTCCAAATTACACCCGGAGGAGCAATCCCCCTGAACATATGAAGCGCCGACCGTGGTGCATGAAAAGATAGTTAGTGGAGCAATCAAAGACGGAAGAAAGAAGTTTTCTCGCTAGTACCAATGCTTAGGATCAATTGCCGCTGCTGGTGGTGGCTGGTGAGTGGTTGGTGATTCTCCCTTCTCTTTTGAGGGACGAGGGCTGCCTGTCAATGCGGCTGGAGCTGGCATACAAGGTTCTCGGGATGGAGAAAAATAACGGTAGAAACATTGACACTACCAAGGAAGCCTGTTCTACAAAGGGAAGAAACGAAAGCCCTATCTAAAAAAAAACAAGAATGAGGGGGAGGCGGCACCATACTGAATTGTGATCGTTTTAAGTTTGACCTCAGTTTTCAGGGTAGGTAGTATTCGTTTGAATTTTATTTCTTCACTCAAAATTGTTTCTTTTCGGCTCTAGTTTGAGCTTTTAAGTGAGTCTTAAAATCGTTTCAAATTCCAGTTCCACCTTCTAGTTCTCCCTCGAAAACTGCACCACGAACCCTAACACTAAGTACTTTATCAGAAGGAGTAGGTTTAAAGCCGACAATTCCTAGATTTGTTCCCAAATAAATCTTCATTATTTATTTTCGGCTACCCACCTTTTCGGGAGTAAAAGTGATGGTGAGAAATGTTTTGTTTCAATTACAGTAAAGTGTTCCTGAGGACTAAATCAGTTACGTATGTATGGCTAAGAAGTAACAACTTTAGATTATCTCTTTTGTTAGAATAGTCATGCTTGGAGATTCCAAATGAATTACTTGACAATTAATAACCAGCCTTTATACAAGTTCATTGTATCAAGAAAAATCCAAATAACATGTTTTTATGTATATGAAAAAATAAAAAAAAGTCAACCTGTATGGAGATTATCCTTATTTGCATTTGATTTACATGCAGTGTCGTTCAAGTCACGCACGGTAAGAACAAAATTAGTATAAAAAGGCGAGTGACTTTTTTCCCTTAAGTGTTATTCAGGCCAGATGTTTAAATTTGGGGGTAAGTGCAAAAACAAAGCAGGTTCAATACAGAAGTTGAATATTATTACTTTTCAAGAACTGACCAAAAATCTTCGGAAATGACCTGTTTAAATAGGAATTGGATGATTTCTGCTCCCTCCTCCCCCGCTTACGTACATGAAATACGCCATAGTCTTTTTTTATTTGTTGAATTTTTTAATTTTCTTGTATTTAAGCCCAGTTTAATTTATCTTACCATGTTGCATCAGAACAATTTTAAAGCCCTTATGCCGCCCCCTTTTCCCAACACATTATTTATTGCCTCTGAAAGCATCTAAATTTTCGGAGGGTTAGTAAAACTGCAGTAAGCGACTTTTAGACAAGTGTCCAGGTAGACTTGCACGTCTTGGCATGTTTCTGTCCAGATATCAATATACAAGTAGGTCTCCTCCATACGTAAAACTGAGTTTTTTTTTTAATATTCGATAAGCATCCTTTTCAAGAATCTAGAACTCTGCATTTAGATTTTCAGATTCCACTAATCACGAAGTCTCTTTTGAACTGAAATTTTTATCTGTACTGAATAGAGGGATTCATGTGCATTCTTTCCCATGCTTGAGCAAGTGCATGGCCGGACATGGAAGTCTTGTTGGATTTGTATGTGAACGTTGCTTTACGAACCCAAGATGAATCAGATTTCTTGAGAGTGGCATGTACAAAAATAGACCAGGCTAATACCGAGTAATGCATTGATGCCAATAAATTGATAAGAAAGTTGTCCCTAAGCTGCGTTCTAGTCATACCTTTGAACGAAAATTACGTACAGCTACAGTTAATTACATGCGTATCCTCTGCGTAATCTCGTGATTTGTGCTATGTTCCACTTTCAAGCATAAGTTTTATGACTGGTCAATCAAACAATTCGTGCTAACGAACAGTAAGAAAGGAGCGACCAGGCTCAACAGTAACCGAAACTATAAAAAAAAAGAATTTTTATACCAATAGATACATCAAAAACATTAAATTTTTATGCTGATTTCAAATACATATACTTAGAAAAGAGATCTAAGTGTATATATATATATATATATATATATATATATATATATATATATATATATATATATATATATATATATTGCCCCCCCCCCAATAAAGGTCGTCCTTTAGAAAATAAAAAAAAAATCAAATACGCCCACATCCCCTACGATTGCTATGCGCCTTGCCACTGACAAATCAAACAGTTCGTAGTAACGAACTGTAAGTAAGGAGGAATCCGCTCAAAAGTGACCCAAACTCTAAAAAAACAAATCCTGATACCAATAGATGCATTAAAAGAATTGTATTTTTATAATGATTTCAAGTATTTAAGTTACATCAAGTTAGTCTTAGCCATCAAAAGTTACGAGCCTGAGAAAATTTGCCTTATTTTCAAAAAAAGGGGAATACCTCTTAAAAGTCACACAATCTTAATGAAAATCACAATATCAGATTCAGGGTATCAGAGAACCATACTGTAGAGGTTTCAAATTTTTATCTGCAAAAATGTAGAGTTTTATATTTTTTTTTGTCTGAAGAAAGATTACGAAAGCTTGTTATTTGTTTTTTTTTCAGGGGTGATCGTATCGACCCAGTGGTCCTTGAGTATCACGAGAGGGCTCATTATAACGGAAATTAAAATTCCTAGTGCGCTTTTTAAGTGACCAAAAAATTGGAGGGCAACTAGGCCTCCAATTTCCAATTTGGGAATTCTTTTCCCAAAGTCATACGATCAAAATTTTGAGATAGCCATTTCTTTCAGAATAGACGAAAATCTAACAACTATGTCTTTGAGGATGACTTAATCCCCGCAGTCCCCAAGGGAAGGGCTGCAAATTGTGAACTTTGCCTGTTGTTTACATGTAGTATTGGTTATTGGGAAGTATACAGACGTTTTTCAGCGGGATTTTTTCTGGTGGGGGGGATCAGGGGGAGAAGATTACGTGGAAGAATCTTTCCTTGGAGGAATTTTTCATGGGGGAAGGACATTTTCCATTAAGGGAGCTCCAGATTCCCCATCATTATTTAAAAAATGATCATAAATTAAACATAAAAAACAAGCTTTTTCAACTGAAAGTAAGGAGCAACATTAAAAGTAAACGAACATAATTTATTACGCATATGAGGGTGTTTGCCCCTCGTCATTACCTCGCTCTTTACGCTAAAGATTTTATTAGAACTTTCAGCAGAGCTATTTATTCTAACTAAACCCTTTGTGGTTCAGGGGTTATCCTAAAAGAATTAGAACAAAATTCGAACTTTAGCGTAAAGAGCGAGGCATTGACGAGGGGTCTAATACATATACGTGATTAAAATATACGAATATAGAACGTAGAACGAAAGTTCATTACGTAGCTACGTATATTTAATACCTATGGAAACGTTCTTAAATAAAATTGAAAGTTCTAGTGCCCTTACAAGTGACCCAAAAAATTGGAGGGCCACTAGGTCTCATCCCCCGCCCCTTTTTCTCAAAATTGTCCGATCAAAATCTTGAGATACCCATTTTATTCAGCATAGCTTAAAAGCTGAATAAATATGCCTTTGGAGATATCATGAACCCTCACAGCCCCTGGGGAAAGTTCTTTGAGTTACAAAATTTGCTCATTGTTTACACATAGTATTTGTTACTGGGGAGTATCCATACATTTTTCGGGTAAGGGAGGCGGCAAATTTTCTGCTGCTGGGATTTTAAACGGGTATAATTTTCCATGTGGAGCGAATTTTCCAGGGAGTGTGTTTTCCATGGGAAATTCTACACCGGGAGGATATGCCAGAAGTCCTTTACGAAATTCGTCTTATGTCCTGCTTTCTCTTTGCCATCTCAATTTTATGCGTGGAGACGTTATGGGTATTGTACGAGGTAAATCAAAGAATTTGTGGTAACGAACTGTAAGTCAGGAACGACTCGGCTCAATAGAAACCGAAACTCTAATAAACAAAATTTCGATATTAATAGGTACATCAAGATTATGTGTTTAGCTTATGATGCTGATTCAAAATATATAAAATTTATCAAATTTAGTGTTACACATCAAAAGTTAAGAGCTTGAGAAAATTTATTCAATTTTTGAAATAGGGGCGAAACACCCCCCTAAAATTCACATCGTCAAATCCGGCGTATCAGAACACTCTACTGTAAAGGTTTCAAGCTCCTATATACAAAAATATGAAATTTTGCTATTTTTGCCGGAAGACCATGGATGCTTGTTAATTTTTTTTCCTAGGGGCGATTGAATCAAAATAACCGTCCTCCAAGATCGGGAGAGGGTGTATTTGAACGGAAATTAAAAGATCGAGTGCGCTTTTTAAGTGACCAAAAAGATTGGTAGGCAACTGACCCCTCTCCACGCCCTCTTTCCCCCAAAGTTATCTGATCAAAATTTTGAGTTAGTATTTTGTTCAGTATAGTTGAAAGATCAAATAATTAAGATCTTAGGGATTAAAAGACCCCTCGGAGTGCGTCATGAGAGGCCTGTAAGTTATGATAAGTGCACATTGTTTACGTATATTAATTGTTATTGGGATCTGTACAGAAATTTTTCGCTAGGGAGGATTTTGTGCTTTGGGTAGATCTCCGTATGGAGGATCTTCTTTTGGGAGGGAACTTTCTGGAAGGGGGGGGGGGTGAATTTTCAAGAAGGAATTTTTCACTGGGGGAATTTGACAAAATTCCTATGCGAAATTCTTTTTAACTGTCTTATTTTCTCTTTGCCACATCAACTTTGGTTGTGGAGATGTTCCGCAGGAATCATCCGGGGGTTATTTTAAGCGTATTTTGGTACCCGGAAAAAATTTAAACAGAAGAGGGTATATCCAGAGTTATTGAGAAACAGACCAGAAATTAAAGTCTTTTTACAAATGAAAGAATGATAAGAAGAATTCTTCATGCTGAATCGTTTGCAAGACATTTGAGGAGATTATACCCCAATTATACCTATGATCTATACCCCTAATACCTATGATCTATACCCCAATTATACCTATGAATTATACCCCTATGATCCAGTTCCTTCATTCATTCCAGAAGAAATGTGGACGGAGGGGATGCACTATACGCTGGATGATATTCCTCTGGGGTAATTTCCCGTGAGGGGGGATATTTCATGAAGTGAGGCAGATTTACTGGTATTATTTGTAAATGATCAGAAATTAAGCAAATAAAAACATATTTTTTTTAACTGAAAGTAAGGAGCAATATCAAAATTCCAACAAAACACTCTCTATATTAAGGGAGGTTAAAAGGGAGGAAATGTATATTTCTCCCTCTTGAATGCAGCTATAGCGTAAGCAAGCCAAGTATTGAGGAGAGGGCAATTCTTCATATACGGAATAATTTCCGTTCATCAAAATCATGCTCTATACGCTAATATTTGGGTTTTATCTCAACTCACTCAAAACGACTCATAAAACACAATGGCCACTTAATTAGACTATTAAGAAGATAGCAGAAAGGACTACAAGTTGTGGAATTTGCCCATATTGTTCACATGTTGCATTAATAACACTAAGTATAATTACATTAAGTAACATTATTATAATTGCATAAGTACTGAGTAACAATTCAGCGCGAAGAGCGAGGTGTTTAGGAGGGGGCAATTCCCTTCATATACCAGCAAGGTCCATAAATTGTGGAATTTGCCCATATTGTTTGCTTGTAGTACCAAACAATTTGCGGTAACGAACTGTAAGTAAGGAGCTTACCGGTTCAATAGTAACCAAAACTCTAAATAACGGAATTATGATACCAAAAGATACTTCAAAAGAATTGGATTTTTATGCTGATTTTAAATATCATCAAGTCTCATCAAGTTTACCCAACGAAAGTTACCAGCCTGAGAAAATTTGCCTTATTTTCGAAAAAAAGAGGGAAACACTCTTTAAAAGCCGTAGAATCTTAATGAAATCCAATCATCGGCTTCAGTTTATCCGAAAACCCTACTGTAGGGGTCTCAAACTCATATCAGCAAAAATGTGCAATTTTATATTTTTTGGCCAGATCATAGATACGTGGTTATTTGTTTTTTTTTTTTCACTTTCTCAGGGATGATCGTATCAAGCCAGTGGTACTAGAATTTTGCGATAAGGCTAACTCAAACGGAAATTAAAAGTTCTAGTGCTCGGTTTAAGTGATTAAAAATTGGATCTTTCCATGGAGGAATCTTTTATGGGGGAAGAGAGTTTCCATGAGGGGGACGCTGGGTTTTTCAGCATTATTTAAAAACAATCAGAAAGTAAGTTAAAACAGTTTTTTCAACTGAAAGTAAGAAGCAACATTAAAACTTAAAACGAACAGAAATTGCTACGTATATAAGGGATTTTATACCCTCCTCAATATCTCGCTCTTTACGCTAAAGTATTTTTAGCAATTTCAAAAGAGCTATTAAATTTTAATTAAACTGCCTTTATGATACAAAGGCCATTCTTAAAGAATTGGAACAAAATTTGAACTTAGCGTAAAGAACAATGTATTGACAAGGGGGTAAGCTTCCTCATATATGTAGAAAATTACACGAATATACAAGTTCGTTACATAAGTTAATTCGTAAGTTAAGTATATTTACTACTAATAAAAACTTTCGTAAATAAAATTACGAGTTCTAGTGTCCGTTAAGTAACCAAAACAATTGGAGGGGAGCTAAGCCCCCTCCCCCATACCTTTTCCACAAAATCGTTCGATATAAATTTTGGGAAAGCCATTTAGCCAAAAAAGTAAAATTAATATGTAAATTTCGTTTTAATTATTCATAACGGTGAGCCAAAATGAAAACCCGCCTTAATTCAAAAACGTTCAGCTATTAATTAAAAACAAGTTTTTTTTTTACTGAAAGTAAGGAGTGACATTAAAACTTAAAACGAACGGAAATGATTCCGTATGTGAAAGGGACTGTCCCCACCTCCACGCCCCGCTCTTTACGCTAAAGTTTTTAATTGTTTTAAAAAGTAGAGTTTTGTGAAAGAGTCAAAACTTTAGCAGAAAGAGCGAGGCTTTGAGTAGGCGAGAGTCCCTTTCTTATACGGAATAATTTTTAGTAGTTTAATGTCGCTCTTTACTTTCAGTTTAAAAAAAATACTTGTTGTTCTTATTCAATCAGAATAAAGATTTAAAGTAGACCTTGTAGCACTAGTATGAGTATTCTCACACAGTGTGTAGCACTAGTGTGAGTATGTAGCATTAATGTGAGTATGTAGCACTAGTGTGAGTAGTGTGTGTAGTATTCAAACCAAAAACAAACACTGGCTTCTATCTATCGACAGTTGTGAGAAAAGTTTGGCTCGGACATTATATAAGGAATTTGATTTCATTATGTACAACGCTTTTAGGTATTTACCACTCGGAAAAAAATAAATAAAATAAGACGAATGTTCGTCACTTAAAATAGAGTTTTCGGTGTTTAAGAAACTCTAAAGTTTTCGCTAAAAATAAATAAATTGCCTTACCTAGCATAAGAAAAGGAGCTGCTAAATTTATTCCGATAAAATCCAATCCTAAATAGCAGAGTAATCCAAAAGAGGCTGATGTTCCCATTGTTGCAGAAATAACACCACATAACCCGATCAATGGTTTTGCCCTGACCCAGTCAAATTCAGCACATGTTATAACAGCAAAAGTAATCATGATGAAGTAGGTCACTGCAAAATACGGCACCACAAAATTAGTGTTTTCTTCCAGTTCATATTCAAGGGTCTTAGACGAGAATCTTGAAACTCGAATGTACTTGAACTCTGTTTTTTCCAGTAGTTCATGAAACGCCTCTTCCCACATGATTCCCCTGGAAAGGTAAACAAGATTGCATAAGTATATTTTCTTGGATTTTAATCAAAGGATATAATATTATGTAATTACAAATCTGGAAAAAGAAAATCCCGTCTTTGTACATTTATGACTAGAGTACAAAGAAAGTTTTATTGCGGACTTGTCGCCTCGTCCGTTTATGATTTAAACCAGCAGTTCCTAGATTTTTTATTTAAAATTAGTTATAATTTCATTATTGTTTAATCCAAGTCTATGTGCGTACGTAGGACTATAACGTAATTATAATTCAGTTATTATTTAGTTTAAACCTATGTGCGCACATAGGACTATAACGGAATTATAATTCAATTATCATTAAATTTAAGCCTATGTGTGTACGCAGGATTATAACTTAATTATAATTCAATTATTATTTAATTTAAATCTATGTGTGTACGCAGGACTATAACGTAATTATAATTCAATTAATATTTAATTTAAGCCTATTACCGTACGCAGAATATAAAGTAATTATATTTCAATTATTATTTAATTTAAACCTATGTGGGTACGCAGGAAAATAACGTAATTATAATTCAATTATTATTTAGTTTAAACCTATGTGTATACGTAGGACTATAAGGTAAGCATAATTCAATTATTATTTAATTTATACCTATGTGTGTACGCAGGTTGGGGACTATATGCTCCTGTCCTCCTCTAAAGCACCAGGTGCTTACAATCGGTTTAATTATTTCTACATAAAACATCCTTTTCTAGGCAGGTCTCCTTTCTCCTTTGAACTCAATTCATCTGAATATTGGTTGTCAAAATGAAAAAAAAAATATCCTCTAAAGAATAACTGCAGATAATGAGAGGGACAGAAAAAAAATTCTTCGTTCTGAGAATGGTCCAAAGGACCCCTAAGTCCAAACATAAAATCAAACTGACAGAAAGTTTACTTTTTTCCGACTTTAATCACCCTCCTCCAAACGGAAAAAAAATTGAATTTTGTGCAATATCAAAAACCTAGTTTTTTTGAGAAAAGGCATTTAGAATCTTTAAAGCTACAAAAACACATGTTTACCTTTTAACTCTTTTTCTCCGAAAACATGCATTAGGTCAAAAAACTAAGTTCTGGGTACTTGAAATAGGAACTGGATTTAATATCTTTTGAATTCGAACAACTAACATGTCCGAACAGACCTTTGGGAGGGACTTTTCCCTAAAACGAGGCCTAGTCATCTTAACCTCTCATTCGTTATCGGCCTGGAAAGTCTTTGTACACATATTGTTTATATACTGTCAGTCGACCGAGTAAGTTTTTTTTCGTTTTTATGGCACTTGGTAAATACCAAGTGACACATAGCGATCGCAAATTCTGTCGGTCTGTCGGTCCCGGTTTTACTTGTTTAAGCACTTCCAGATAAGCTAGGACGATGAAATTTAGCCAGCGTATCAGAAACTAGACCAGATTAAATTTGAAATAGTTGTTTCCCTAATTCGATCATGTGGAGGGGGAGGGGGACGGTGAATTCGGAAAAATTAGAAAAAATGAGGTATTTTTAACTTACGAACGGGTGATCGGATCTTAATGAAATTTAATATTTAGAAGGATATCATGTCTCAGAACTTTCATTTTGAATCCCAACCGGATCCGGTGACATTGAGGGAGTTGGAGGGGGGGCCTGAAATCTTGGAAAACGCATAGAGTGGAGAGATCGGGATGAAACTTGGTGGGAAAAATAAACACAAGTTCTACATACGCAATTGACATATACGGAACAGATTCACTCTCTTTGGGGGATTTGGGGGAGGGTTAATTCTGAAAAATTAGGAAAAATGAGGTATTTATTACTTACGAAGGAGTTATCGGATCTTAATGAAATTTCATATTTAGAAGGATCTCGTAGCTCCGATCTCTTATTTCAAATCCCGACCGGATTTAGTGTCATTAGGGGGATTTAGGGGGACTGGAAATCTTGGAAAAGGCTTAGAGTGGAGGGATCGGGATGAAACATGGTGGGAAGAATAAGAACAAGTCCTAGGTACGTGATTGAAATAATCGGACTGAATCCGCTCTCTTTGGGGGAGTTGGAGGGGGTGTTAATTCGGAAAAATTAGAAAAATTGAGGTATTTTTAACTTTTGAATCGGTTATCGGATATGAATAAAATTTGATATTTAGAAGGATATCGTGTCTCAGAGCTCTTGTTTTAAATCCCGACCGGATCTGGTGACATTAGGGGGGAGGTTCGAGGGGGGAACCTAAAACCTTCGGAAAACGCTTAGACTGGAGGGATTGGGATGAAAATTGGTGAGAAAAATAAGCACAAGTCCTAGATAAGTAATTGACATAACCGGAACGGATTCGCTCTCTTTGGGGGAGTTGGGGGGAGGGTTAATTCTTAAAAATTAGAACAAATGAGGTATTTTTAACTTACGAAGGAGGGATCGGATCTGATCTTAATGAGCATATTTAGAAGGACCTCGTAACTCGCATCTCTTATTTTAAATCCCGACCGGAATAAGCACAAGTACTAGATAAATGATTGAGATAACCGGACTTAATCCGCTCTCTTTGGGGGGGGGGGATTGGAGGTGGTCTTAATTAAAAAAAATTAGGAAACTGAGGTATTTTTAACTTACGAACGGGTGATCATATCTTAATAAAATTTGATATTTATAAGGATATTGTGTCTCAGAGCACTTACTTTAAATCCCGACCGTATCCAGTGACATTGGGGGGAGTTGAGAGGAGCCTAAAATCTTGGAAAACGCTTAGAGTGGAGGGATCAGGATGAAATTTGGTGGGAAAAATAAGCACAAGTCATAGATACGTGACTGACATAACCAGAACGGGTTTGCTCACTTTGGGGGAGTTGGAGGGGGTGTAATTCGGAAAAATTTGAAAATTGATGTATTTCAAACTTAAGAACGGGTGATCGTTCGTGAGGTATTTTTAAATTTGATATTTAGAAGGAACTCATTTCTCAGAGCTCTTATTTTAAATCTCAACCAGATCTGGTGACATTTGAGGGGGAGTTGGAGAGGGAAACCAAAAATCTTGGAAAACACTTAGAGTGGAGAGATCGCGATGAAACATATGGGGTAGAATAAGGAAATTTCGTAGATACGTGATTGACGTAACCGGACTGGATCCACTCACATTTGGGGAGCTAGGGGGTCCAGCGCTTTGGCGAATGTGGTGCTTCTTGACGTGCTAGGACGATAAAAATTGGTAGGCGTGTCAGGGACCTGCACAAATTGACTTGATAAGGTCATATTCCCTAATTCAACCATCTGGGGGGGGGTGGGGTGAATGGATAGGAAAAAATTAGAAAAAATGACGTATTTTTAGCTTACGAGTGGGTGATTAAATCTTAATGAATCTGGATATTTAGAAGAACATCCTGTCTCAGAGCTCTGATTTGAAATCCCGACCGGCATTAAGCCTCTGATTTTCCTTTTAAATTAATCTATTAAATCTTAGAGTTTTGCTAGAGCTCATGCCATATGAGCTCTTGGCTCTTGACTCTTCTGACCTCGTCACAATTGCCATATGAGCTCTTACCTCTTGTTCTTTCACTGTATTTGATTTATTATTGCTTAATAAGGTTCGTATTATTATGTCCTATTAAATACTGCTAAAAATTTAAATAAACGATATGATAAAAATAACATCAAAGAAATGACCGAAGGAGTTATCATAACTACAGACTATATATGTGACTACATTCATAGCCCACCTTATGTCTTGCTTTCTATCCTGGGCACGGATGAAATAATGAAGCTGCAGAGCGGCAGCAGAATCAACGGTGCTATTCTCATTCACATCAAGCCCACCGAAAAACATTGGAAGAATATATGTTTCGAAAGTCACCGGGTTGAGCATCACAGGATAAACTAAATGAGTTTCTGACTGTTCTACTTCTGCTATTATTTCTTTTATACCAAGGATTGTGTCAGTCCAGCACTGGTCCCCCCAAGTGGCACACAGCTTCTCCCACCCATATTCATCTTCGTCAAAAGTCACTGTTATATTTTTAACCAGCTGATCAAGGAGGTCTATCTCATCCCATACCACTTTTCTCAACAATGATCCACCATCTTGAGTAACTATAATAACTCTTCCAAATCGTCCAGCTCTTGTTATTCGAAGGGGGTGAAACTTAGTCGTATAGTTTACAGGGAATAAAGACTCAATAATATCTCGGTCATATCCCGCTTGTCCATTTGTAGGGGCGAATAGATATTCAGGGTCCGATTCATACTGCAGCTGCTGGAACCCTGTTATAAATACAGCACACAACAAAATAGGAACAATTATAAAATAACCGGGATGTCTTGCTATGATTCCACCAAGTCTGTTAAAACCAGCCGCGAGAACGCGATCCACTATATCAAAGGAACACTTCATTCTATCGCCGGTAACCTGAAAGAAAAACATTTGGATAGGTTGGCAACGATAAGGTAAAAAATGTTGGATTTGACGAACTCAAATGTTTTAGGAGCCTTACACTATTAAAAAACCAAGGACATAAACATGAAAACATTTTATACCCCTTAACCCCTCTTAGGCTTATTCATACCCGGAAACCACGATTTTCCGAGATTGTTCTTCCTGTTCTTTAGGTTTATGAAGTTTTTAGGGTAGTGTTACATTTTCGTTGGTGCTGCCACGTTAAATCGCAAAAATAAATCATCAAATTAATTTGCTTTAATTGACAACGCTCTTCGTCCGACATTAACAATTTGTTGATTCCCAAAGATACCTACATCTTCAAACAAATTTTTAACTTCTTAAGCCCTTTCGAACCATACATTTTTAGCTTATTCTGCACCGGTTTTTTACCCTCGTTTCTTTCTTTAAAATAGGCACCTACTGCTACTAAAAGGCCATAAGGGCCATTTTCATAAAAAAATAGCTTCCCTATTTTTCCTGATTTTTAGTGTACGGCTGCGCAAGTTCCAACAAAATAAATTCAAAATTCCAAGCCTTATTTTCACTATCCTTGGTACTTTAACTTTATTGCCTCAAAACAAAAAAATCGAGGTGATGCCTCACCTATTCAGAATAAAAACATCCGATCTCTGGAAAAAAAGGGCCCCTCTGTTATTTTTTTCCAGGATGTTTTTTGTTTTGTTTTTTATTTGTTTGTTTTCCTTCTCACTTTTTTCTCGAAAGTGATTATTATTCTTATTTAAGCTTATTTTGAGGGGTATGTTTGCAGAATTCGAAAAAAAAAATTAGTAAATAACACTTTGAAAACGATACTTACCTCTTTGGAGCTATTTTTCCAACTTTTTGGAGTGTAGTATTTAGATTTTTACTTTGATTTGTTTGTTTTACTTGGAAATCAGATGAACCCTTGATCAGAGAAAAGGGTCATTTACTATAATTGAACACAGTGGCGTATTAGAGTAGTATAAATTTTGATGACTTTAATCTTATTTGTTATACTTAGAGATCAGATGAACCCTGATCAGAAAAAAGGGTCATTTAGTATACTTGAGCACAATGGCACATTAGACTAGTATGAATTTTGATGATTTTAATGTTATTTGTTTTACTTGGAAATCAGAAGAACCCCTGAACAGAGAAAAGGATCATCTAGTATAATTTAACACATTGGCATATCAGACTAGCATGAATTTGGATGACCTTAATCGACAAATTCATCTTTTCTTGCCCCCCCCACTCTGAATTCGGATATTAAAACAAACCCACTGCATGGAAGTTTTAAATCTTGGATAAATAATGATGCCAAGGTTCGTAGACGACTTTTTGTCCACTTGGAAAATTGAAAGAAAGACTGATCCTTATTTTTTTTTTATGTGTCCTCAATAGCATAGACCTATTTTTCTTCAGCATTGCACCACATCACCTTGAACATAATTACAAAACCCCTCTATGAGTATGAAGTGATCAAACAGTTCGTGGTAACAAACTGTAGCAAGGAGAGACCCGGCTCAATAGTAACCAAAACTCTAAAAAACGGAATTTTAATATCAATAGTTACATCAAAAGAATTGTATTTTAATGCTGATTTTACATATATAAGTTTCATCAAGTTTAGTTTTACCCATCAAAAGTTACGAGCCTGAGAAAATTTGCTTTATTTTCGAAAATAGGAGTAAACACCCCCTTAAAGTCATAGAATCTTAACGAAAATAACACCATTGGATTCAGCGTATCAGAAAACCCTACAGTAGAAGTTTCAAGCTCCTATCTGCAAAAATGTGGAATTCTGTATTTTTTTTTTTACCACAAGACAGATCACGGATGCGTGCTTAATTGATTTTTTTTTTTTCTCAGGGGTGATCGTATCGACCCAGTGGTCCTAGAATGTTGCAAGAGGGCTCATTCGAAAGGAAATTAAAAATTCTAGAGCTCTCTTTAAGTGACCAAAAATTTGGAGGGTACCTAGGCCCCCTCCCACCTTCATGTTTTCCCCAAAGTCACCGCATCAAAATTCTGAGAAAAATTCTGACGACTTACTCCCCCACAGTCCCCGGGGGAGGGGCTGCAAGTTACAAACTTTGACAAGTGTTTACACATACTAATGGTTATTGGGAAGTGTACAGACGTTTTCAAGGGGATTTTTTTTTGGTTGGGGGGAGGAGTTGAGGGTAGGGGGTTATACGGGGGGAACTTTCCATGGAGGAATTTGTCATGGGGGAAGATAATTTCCATGAAGGGGGTGCAGGATTTTTTAGCATTTTTAAAGAGTAATGAAAAAATAAACATGAAAAAGTTTCTTCAACTGAAAGTAAGGAGCAGCATCAAATTTAAAACGAGCAGAAATTATTACGCATATCAGGGGTTTACCTCCTAATACCTCGCTCTTTACGCTAAAGTAATTTTATTAGTTTCAACTGTTTATTCTACGGCCTTTGTGATTCAGGGATCATTCTTAAAGAATTGGGACAAAATTTAAGCTTTAGCATAAAGAACAAGGTATTGACGAGGGGAAGAACCCCCTCATATACGTAATAAAAACATACGAATTTAGAAGTTCGTTACGTATGTTAATTCGTAAGTTGCGTATATTTTTACTAATAAAACGTTCGTAAATTAAAAATTTTAGTTGCCTTTTTAAGTAACCAAAAAATTGGTGGGTAACTAGGCCTATTGCCCCGCTCCTTTTTTTTCTCAAAATCCTCCGGTCTAAACTACGACAAAGCCATTTAGCCAAAGAAATAAATTAATATGGAAATTTCATTTTATTTATTCATGTGTTGAGAGCCAAAATGAAAACATGCATTAATTCAAAAATGTTCAGAAATTAAATAAAAAAACAAATTTTTTAACTGAAAGTAAGAAGCTACATTAAAACTTAAAACGAATTAAAGCTTTTTTTCTGTTTTAAAAAGTAGAGTTGAAAGAAAGAGTCAAACTTTAGCGTAAGGAGCGGGCTGTCGAGGAGGGAACAGTCCCTTTCATATACGGAGTAATTTCTGTTCATTTTAAGTTTTAAATCCGCTTCTTATTTTCAGTTAAAAAAAAAACTTGTTCTTTTTAAAATTTAATTCACCGAAAGACGCATAAAAATAGTCCACGATGTAGGTATTGTAGGTATTGTATTAGGCATTGTACTCCGTTTTTTAGCTATTGTTTTAGGTAAGAGTACTCCTGCAAATGGGAGGGTAGAAAAATTTTAAACATGAATGTGGACCCAATTGTCGGAGATCCAAAGAGAAACAATTTAAAATTAAGGAAAAAGTAAGATATTTGGGACAAAAACTCATTTTATTTAAGCTTCAGATCCCCCCCCCCCACTGAAATCGCCATCTGAGAAAAATGTTTGTAAGTATATAAATTCGATCTCTTTAAGAACTTTTTAGTGTCCAATTTGTTCTTACTGCCTTTTCGTGCGTCGTGTATGCTGAACAAAATTTGCCTAAAGGAAGAAGTTTTCTTTTTGTAATCTCACGTGTTTAGAATTGGTCTTCGTTTAGTTAATGCACAGCTCCAATGATCATAGATTCACATTTAAATAGACATTTTTGCTTTATTTTTACTAGTGCTTTTAGTCGTTTTAAGGGCTTTAAATGAATTATTTCATGCAATCTGTTTAAGGTGAACTGAGTACAAGACTGTATCCATGGGAGTGATTTGGACTCCCTCTCTCTGAAATGCTTGTCCGACTTTAAAAAAGTAATAAAACTTTTGTGGATCCATATCCACAAAAGTCCAATTTGTGTCCGATAGTGTCCAATTTGTTCTTACTGCCTTTTCGTCCGTCGTGTGTCGCGTGTGCTGAACAAAATTTGCCTAAAGGAAGAAGTTTTCTTTTTGTAATCTCACGTGTTTAGAATTGGTCTTCGTTTAGTTAATACACAGCTCCAATGATCATAGACTCACATTTAAATAGACATTTTTGCTTTATTTTTACTAGTGCTTTTAGCCGTTTTAAGGGCTTTAAATGAATTCTTTCATGCAATCTGTTTAAGGTGAACTGAGTACAAGACTGTGTCCATGGGAGTGATTTGGACCCCCTCTCTCTGGAATGCTTGTCCGACTTTAAAAAAGTAATACAACTTTTGTGGATCCATATCCACATAAGTCCAATTTGTGTCCAATAGTGTCCAATTTGTTCTTACTGCCTTTTCGTCCGTCGTGTGTCGCGTGTGCTGAACAAAATTTGCCTAAGGGAAGAAGTTTTCTTTTTGTAATCTCACGTGTTTAGAATTGGCCTTCGTTTAGTTAATGCACAGCTCCAATGATCATAGACTCACATTTAAATAGACATTTTGCTTTATTTTTACTAGTGCTTTTAGCCGTTTTAAGGGCTTTAAATGAATTCTTTCATTTTATCTGTTTAAGGTGAACTGAGTACAAGACTGTATCCATGGGAGTGATTTGGACCCCCTCTCTCTGAAATGCTTGCCCGACTTTAAAAAAGTAATAAAACTTTTGTGGATCCATATCCACCCGAATATGGATTTTGAACGGAGTAAGATAGCCTACGGGATGTAAAGGGTAATTCCTTTTTAATCTTGAGCTTTACAATGGTTAGGCTGCATATATTTTACAATAACAACTATTTAAGAAAATATATAGTTAAGTCATAAAATTTCCTTCTTATCCTTCGAAGTGTCTTTTTGCTTCGTGAAATTTCTTCTATAGGCCTGAAGCAAAAATTTACCTTAGGAATGTAGCTCCAATTCTTTTTTTTTCTTCTTATTTTTTAGCCTTGAATTTTATCAATCTTAGTTCTTATGTTATACTTCTCTTGACTGTTTCTGATTCGTTTGCCTATTTTTTTGTACTACGGCCATTAAGCCTTTCTGTTTTAATTTGTGTTATTATCGTTACAGCCTTTTTTCGACTCTGTGGTACCGCATCAGGTCAAGACATGATAAAGCTTGGTTCTCACAGAGTTCAAAATTCAAAATGCCAGTTTGATTTCTGGACTGAATTACTAAAAGTTTCCAATGTTTAATTGTTAATGCATGTATTTAAAATTTCCGCATGCAATCAGAGTTGAAGCTTCTTAGTTGGCCAGTCCTTCTTAGGCTAACTTGAAAAACTCGTAATAATTAACGCAATAAGCCCAACAAATTTCGCAATAAACAATTACTTAGTACAGTTAGCATACTTGGAATCCTTTTGTGGATTTCCTCCTTGGTAGATGACACCTCCCCCCTTTTTTGTTGCCTTCATCACCTGGCTAACTTTGTTCTATCTTCAACCCTGACCTACAGTACTATTTATGAAATTTTTGTAAATGACATTTTCATTCACTTTCTTTCTCCATTTCTTTTGTTTTCTTTCTCTTCTAATAGTACATTTCTGCTGACAGCACTTTAAGAAATTGTTCAGTTATATATATTACTAAAGTAAAAAAAAAGTCGTTGTTTTTCGGTCATTTACGACCGTCTATAGCACCGACCCGAAAATGACTTCTAATGACGATATAAAAAAATCAGGGGCTAAAATCAAATTTTAACCTTATATTCTTACAGAATATTGCCCTAAAGCAGTTGATGGGACTTGTTTTCCCATTTAATAGTTCGCAAACAAATCCCCACTTTCCCTTTTATGAAGATCTCGATGGAGGGAAGAATTGTTCCTGAAGCCCTTCCCTAATATACGCTACTGCCTACAAACAATACAGGAAAAATATTGTTTTAAATTGAGACTGATTAAAGGAGTGACTTGGGGGTTATCTTCTGGTCTAACACGCGCTGGAAATTTTAATTTTGTAGTAACATTTTTCTCCAAAAATACCTTTAAAAGATTCTTCTTTCGCCTTGTAGGTTGAGTTGGATATATCCCCACAAATGGCATATCAGAGTCTTTCAATATTTTTAAACAACCTTAAACATCTAAATAACGGCATCTTTTATTTTAAAACTGGAACTGGCTATATGAACTTTGAGTTATCCTAAGTTCCAACTGCTCTATACTACAGCAACTTTACATAAACAAATGACCAACAATATGACATTAAACATCACTATCTGAATCTGAGGCCATGGCGGTGCTCGCAGTTTCAGATTTTCTGTACCCTTTTCCAGTATTTCGCCAGTCAGGGTGTGTCACCATGCTCATAGGGGGTTTCCAGTCCTTGGTAACGACTCGTTTAGCACCCAGAACAGAATTAAGAGTCGTAAAGCCGAGCTTGTTTCTCGATTTTCTTTTGTTTAAATTTACAGTCGAAAAGACCCTCTCGGCACAAGTAGAAGAATGTGGTAGGATAATTATTTTCATCATTCACCCAAAAATGGAAGACTTTTGACTTGTGGACTATCAAATGGTTCTAGTACATTAAACTAGAAGTTTAATCTTCTTAAGTACTGTGGGTCCCTGAACTGTATTAAAGGTGTTTCTGTCGTCCCCAAGCAGCTTAGCTTCATAAAGTGGTTGATAATTGCTTTATACAGCTCACTAACTTGTCTGTGCAATATGTGAATTTGGATATTCTTCGACTGAAACAATCGATTAAGTTCCGTAACAAATGGTAGGATATATGCGAGGAAAGCAAAATAAGTTTCGGATTTAGAGGAGAGCAAACAGAAACAAGGCTGGCTTGTTTCCTTTTTAAGCCTTTCACTCCGGAAGAAAAGTATAAAAAAAATCCCTTTGCTCGATATAACGCATAATAACTGGAAGTCAGGAAAGCCACCTAGTTGTTACATCGTGCAGGATTCTGTGTTCGTTGTGTTCTTTGCTCGATATAACACATAATAACTGGAAGTCAGGAAAACCACCTAGTTGTTACATCGTGCAGGATTCTGTGTTCGTTGTGTTCTTTGCTCGATATAACACATAATAACTGGAAGTCAGGAAAGCCACCTAGTTGTTACATCGTGCAGGATTCTGTGTTCGTTGTGTTCTTTGCTCGATATAACACATAATAACTGGAAGTCAGGAAAGCCACCTAGTTGTTACATCGTGCAGGATTCTGTGTTCGTTGTGTTCTTTGCTCGATATAACACATAATAACTGGAAGTCAGGAAAGCCACCTAGTTGTTACATCGTGCAGGATTCTGTGTTCGTTGTGTTCTTTGCTCGATATAACACATAATAACTGGAAGTCAGGAAAGCCACCTAGTTGTTACATCGTGCAGGATTCTGTGTTCGTTGTGTTCTTTGCTCGATATAACACATAATAACTGGAAGTCAGGAAAGCCACCTAGTTGTTACATCGTGCAGGATTCTGTGTTCGTTGTGTTCTTTGCTCGATATAACACATAATAACTGGAAGTCAGGAAAGCCACCTAGTTGTTACATCGTGCAGGATTCTGTGTTCGTTGTGTTCTTTGCTCGATATAACACATAATAACTGGAAGTCAGGAAAGCCACCTAGTTGTTACATCGTGCAGGATTCTGTGTTCGTTGTGTTCTTTGCTCGATATAACACATAATAACTGGAAGTCAGGAAAGCCACCTAGTTGTTACATCGTGCAGGATTCTGTGTTCGTTGTGTTCTTTGCTCGATATAACACATAATAACTGGAAGTCAGGAAAGCCACCTAGTTGTTACATCGTGCAGGATTCTGTGTTCGTTGTGTTCTTTGCTCGATATAACACATAATAACTGGAAGTCAGGAAAGCCACCTAGTTGTTACATCGTGCAGGATTCTGTGTTCGTCAAGCTCCATGAACTTGTGCATTTTTTGGACCCTTTTGGGCTTCTCTAAATGTAATTGTAGAGGTCTTGACAGAATTCTTCGATGTCTGTCGGTAGCAAACGACTTACTGCACCTGCACACAAATGGATGAAGTGGCATGTGCAGCCTAGAACATATAGGTTTGGTAAATCCAGGGAAAGCTTTGCTTGCCCACCACCTTGTCTCCTAATCATCAGAGATGCATTATCTGATGGAAAACAAATCAGATTCTGCTTCGACACTCCAATCTCTTAAAGGAGAAGTTTCGTTAACACTATATATAGATCTTTAGCTCTGCAGTATTTTACTTCAACCAATTACAAAAATGATTCCTTCACAACTTTCTTCCATCCAACATTCTTAGCTTCTTTCGCTTCATCGACATGACGAATAAGAACAACTAGGCTTTTCGAATTAGGCCTACTCAGATTTTATTGATAGCTTTTCATTTTCAATCCGTAAAACTTGATACACAGAGATGTTTTTGTCCAACATTTGGAGGCCGGAAATGTCTGTTTATGAAAAAAGAAATTCAAATGGGACTACAGAATACAAATACCAGTACAAAATACTGAGTTGTACCATATTTTATCACATTTTTGAAAAATGTACAATATTTTGTGGGGGGGGGGGTGAAACGCAACAAAATGGTACAATTGTACCACGTTTGGCATCCCTGTTGAGTATAGCCAATTTATCTGCTCTAGATGCAAAACTAACAAGGATCAGTGGTCTAATTTCCAACCAGCCAATACTCAACATGTCCTTAGCAAACAACTGAACTTTTAAGTGACGAATTGCTTATATTGACGATTTAATTTTGATACCGCTCTCTACTTTCATTTGAAGAAAAGTTTATTTGTATAATTTTTAACGCTTTGAATATTGTTCTCAGGGTTACTTTAAATACAAGGGAGGCCGTCTGCCCCTGAACCCCTCGCTCCTTAAAATAAAGTATCATATTTGTATAACAATGCCCTGAGAAAAAAGACGCATTAAAGTGTATTCGCTTTTATAAACGAAACGGGGTTTCCTTAAATAAGAGAGCAACGGGACTTATTTATAATACGAGAAACATTCGAGACATTACCCAGTTATCATCTCGGTTAGTTTGCAATCTATAGTGATAGAATATAGTGTTTGACCATGGGTAGCTATATTTTAATTAAATATTTAGTAGGTATTTTGGTTCGGTTAGGTCAGAATAGGTTTGTTTAGGTTGCGTATTTAATATGTGCTTTGCTTTACCTCAACCCCCTAATGTGCAAATATATAGCCTAAATTTGTTTTTAAACTGTTATATTTTTATATTACTTAGGTATATTTCATTACTATTAAATGAACTTCCCTTCTCGAGTGTTTCTCGTATCATTTTTAAGTACCAGAGCAGCTTTGACCCCCATCCGCCTACTAACCCCCCACTCTTTACGCTTAGACGGATGAGCATCACTGTATCACTTAAGCTTCTATGATTTTGTAGATTATTTAGAAATATTTCTAACATCCCATCAGTTTGTTTTTTGAGGGAACGAAAAGCTATATCCAGTAAATTTTTATAAAATATCGCTAGATTTTGTGTTCACTTTCAAATAAGTCTTCAACGGTACCGTTATGGACATATATCGCTATACTTCTAATTTCCCAACTTTTCGAGCAATTAAATAAAAAAAAAAAACAAGTTTTTTTAGATGAAAGTAAGGAGCAACATTAAAACTTAAAACGAACAGAAATTACTCCGTATATGAAAGGGGCTTTTCCTCCTCAACTCTTCGCTCTTTACGCCAAAGTTTGACTCTTTCTCTTAACTCTACTTTTTAAAACAGTAAGAAACTTTAACGTAAAGAGCTGGGCGTTGAGGAAGAAAAGCCCTTTTCATATACGGAGTAATTTCTGCTCGTTTTAAGTTTTAATGTTGCTCCTTACTTTCATTTAAAAAAATATTTTTTTATTTAATTTCTGGACGTTTTTGAATTAGTGCATGTTTTGATCTTGGCTCTCCGCAAATAAATAATTAAAACGAAATTTGCATATTAATTAATTGCAATTAATCGGAAGATTTTGTGAAAAAAGGAGCGAGGGAGGAGGCCTAGTTGCCCTCCAATTTTTTGATTACTTAAAAAGGCATCTAGAACTTTTAATTTTTTACAAACGTTTTCTTTGGTAAAAATTATACGTAACTTACGAATTAAATTACGTAACGAACTTCTATATTCGTATATTTTTACTGCGTATATGAGGGGGTTCAACCCTCGTCGATAGATCACTCTTTACACAAAAGCTTACATTTTGTCCCAATTCCTTAAGAATGACCTCTGAATCACAAATGCCGTAGAATAAATAGTTGAAACTACTAAAAATACTTTAGCGTAAGAAGTGAGGTATAACGAGGAGGTAAACTCCTCATATGCGTAATAATTTTTGTTCATTTTAAGCTTTAATGCTGCTCTGATCTTGATGAAACTTATACATTTAAAATGAGCATTAAAAAGCAATTCTTTTGATGTAACTATTGGTATCAAAATTCCATTTTTTAGAGTTTCGGTTACTATTGAGCCGGGTCGCTCCTTACTACAGTTCGTTCCCACGAACTGTTTGATTATTTCCAAATATGAGCACAACATTAAAGAGCTACCACTTTTTTATGTTAATCTGATTTTATTTATCTAGTCACAGATTAAATAAGTACAATACCAGGTAAATGAAGTGTTTCAATGTTGACAGGTATTGTAGAGAAAACCGAATTTTGCTCGGATTGTTGCGATTGTTCGGTACTAAGATACTCATGGGGATTTTGCCGGCAAATTTAATTCTCTTCTATGGCTCAAAACAAATCTTTAAGTTTAGTTGAAGTAAGAATATCTTGAAATTTGTTTTTATTTAGTCCCAGCAACATATTATAATATTGCGTTATTTTGTTCAGTTATTTTTGTGTTTGCTTAGTAAACTGATCCATCTACATGGTTTTTGGTGGGAATTTGATTTTTGTCTCATCCTTGTTTATCAATTCATCATAACTGATGACAACATTGTAATTTATATAGTAGTGTGTTGTCATTGGGCCAGTTACTGTTTTCACACTGGTATAATAACAGTTTTATCTCTATCTAGGCCTTGTTTTTTTTTTTTTAGCTTGCTTCTCCATAGGTTCAGTCAAATGAACTTTTAATTTTTCGTGGAAAATTTATTTAATGAATTCTAAGAAATGAGTTTGTTTTTGCAATTTTTTTCTCTCTAAAGAACAAATGTTAAACGTTGCTGTTTGGTTTTCAAATATTTTCTGTTTCAAATAAATTTAACAGTTATAACAATTAAATTAAAGCCATGTCCCCCAGGTAGGTACACAGGGAATTTTATGGGGGGGGGGGTTAATGAAAACTCTTCATAATTTGACTAAGAAGTGCCCAGAAATTTAGGGGCATATACCCCAGAGCTCCCCTACGTCCTTTATGCTCCCTAAATCCTCAATCTTAGCCTCTTCCAATGTTAGTTCGCAGGTGTTTTAAGCAAATTTTGGAAACAATACACGGCCAAACTTTTTATATAGGGATATTTGACATTGTAATTAATCTCCATCCTTAGAAAAAAAAACACAAAAATAAAACGATAAAATAACAGCTTTCAATTACAAATATAAGATAAAAAAAAAACTATCGTTATAAACAAGCCTCAATGTCATCACTCCAAGGAAGTTCAGTTTAGACTGATAAAATCACATCAGAAAGAAAAAAGTAGTAACTCACTCAGACAATATTTGTAATAAAATATTTGTCTGTTGCTACAGGGTATTATTTCGTTAAGTTTGCATAGTCATTACTATTGGCGTCATTTAGCGAACCTATTAGCTCGCTGCAGTATTTTCAGGGAAAATAGCCTGTCCATACCCTTATTTTTTCAGAAGAAAAACAAAAATAAAGCAAGATTTACAACCCGGGGTTAACATAAGGGTCGGTCATCAACACAGGAAGAAAAAAGCAACCAAATTGTTTGCGTATCATTTTTCTACCTGTCTCGAATAGTTGCAAGGTCGTACAATATCCGGTTTTTATTTAACCTGTCTGTGGGTTAATATGACACTAAACAAAGAATGAAAAAAAAAAACTTGTAACGGCAAACAATTGAATGCGTACACACAGGAAGGGGAGGGGGTAGGGGACATCTTTCATAGACTGGCTCTAATGACTCTCCATGATAATTAAATAAATATTTGATTTAAATATTCATTTGATGCTGGTTTACATTCTCTCTAGGAATTATATTACAGCCCCCCCCCCCATCTAAGGATATGTGAACTCACTCATCTATGCGTAGAATCCTATACGTAGGAATACTATGCGTAGAATCTTTAACCTGTCTGTGGGTTAATATGACACTAAACAAAGAATGAAAAAAAAAAAGAAACTTGTCACGGCAAGCAATTGAATGCGTACACACAGGAAGGGGGAAGGTAGGGGACTTCTTTCATAGACTGGCTCTAATGACTCTCCATGATAATTAAATAAATATTTGATTTAAATATTCACTTTGATGCTGGTTTACATTCTCTCTAGGAATTATATTACAGCCCCCCCCCCCCATCTAAGGATATGTGAACTCACTCATCTATGCGTGGAATCCTATTTTTTTATGCATTCTATTTATATTTTTATGTTTTATTTTATATTTTTATTTATATTTTATATATTTATATTTATATTTTATTTATATATTTTATAATTTATATTATTTATATTTTCATTATATTTTATTTATATTTTTATCTATATTATATTTTTATTCTATTTATATTTTTATGCATTCTTCATGGGAGTCAGGTTGGCTGTACATAATATATTATGTCAAACTTTAACGTAAAGAGCAAGATATTGAGGAGCAAGGCAGCTTATTCATGTACGGAACATTTTCTGTTCGTTTTGAGTTTTAATGCTGCTCCTTACTTTCAGTTAATTTTTTTTCTTTAATTTGATTTCTGATTGTTTTTCAAGTAATGCTGGTAAATCTGGCTCATTCTGCATGAAAAATTCCTCCCTCCCCTCATGGAAAACTCCTCCCTGGAAATTTCCTTCCAGGTAAAACGCCCCTCCCCCGCAAAACCCCCTTCGGACAGTTCCATCTCCGCTGAAAATCTCCCCTCCCCCCGTAAAATTTCTTGCGGAAGATTTAGCTTGAAAAATTCTTCGTGGCATACTTTCATTTGAAAATGACTTCAATTTCTAATGGTCTTCTCGATCACTCCAAACCCCTCCCCCCTCTTTGGATTTATTTTCCCAAAAATCCAAATACGCTGAAAAAAGCCCTCGGATAATTCCCTCTGAACATCTCCACATGCAAATTTGAGTTGGCAAAAGATTTCATATAGGAATTCTGTAAAATTCTCCCACTGTAAAATTTCACCTTGAAGGTTCATTCGCCACAAATTTTCCTCTCCACAGAAAGTTCTCCCTATGGAAAATGACCCCAATCACAAAATACCCCCCCCCCCCCAAAAAAATATGTCTGTAAACTTCCCAATAACAAATACTATACGTAAACAACAGGAACACTTCATGACTTCCAGGCCTCCGGACTGTGGGGGGTCATGCTAGATGCTACTTCTACAGATAATGATTATTGGATTTTTAATTATGCTGAACAAAATGGTCATCTCAAAATTTTGACCAGACAACTCTAGCGATAAAAGGGGCATGAGAAGGGGCTAGTTGCCCTCTAATTTATTTTTCAATTAAAAAGGTCTCTAGAACTTTTAATTTCCGTTCGAACGCACCCTTTCTCGATCTTCTAAGACTAATATTTCAATACATCACCCCTGGAAAAAAAAAATAATTAACACGAATCCATAATCTTTCATCTGAAAAAAAGCAAAATTTCGCATTTTTGTATTATAGGAGCCTGAAACTTCTACAGTAGGGTTTTCTGATGCGCTGAATCTGATCGTGTGATTTTCTTCAAGATCCCTTATCTTTTAGAGGGTGTTTATCCCCTTTTAAGAAAATCGGGCATTTTTTCTCAGGCTCGTACTTTTGATGAGCAACGCTAAACTCGGTGAATCTTATATATTTGGAATTAGCATTATCAGTTGATCTTTTTCTGTATCTTTTAACATACAAATTCTGTTTTTTAGTGTTTCGGTTATTGTTGAGCCGAGTCCTTATATAAGAGTTATTATTTTCAAACCCAAGATATATTCGCCACATTCCTTGCCCCTGTCCTTATATTATTAGAATTTTGAAAATTTTAAACTATAGATTATAATTTAGTAAAGTCATGATTCTCACAACACATGGGTCTTGTAACTGCGGCAAATATGTTTCTTGAAATTTCGTTTATACAAAAGGTCAGTGCCCACTGGGAGAGGGAATGGAGGAGGATATTTCAAACAAAACTGCCGATGCATATTTTATGCTCTAAAAGTATTACTGGAATCTTACAGAATTTCCAAGATATCAGTGTCCCCTGATCTGGAATTGTTACTTATGTCTTATAGCCACTACACTCAAGTTCTTGGTTTCAGTAGAACCGGTGACTTTCTGTATTTCAGTATATAGTCGGTAATAATCAGCTTAGCTAGAGAGAGATAAACTACAATGTAGGTATATTTTAATTTAATATTTGGTAAATATATGACAGTTCTTATTATTGACTTACCAATAAAGTGAACATACCACTCGAAGCCTTTTTTTACGCTCTTTACGAATATAATAATCGTTTCTATTGCAGATTCAAATTAAAGCACTTTTTGAGCTGTTAAAAATGACAAATTTTCAATTAAAGTATGAGTTATCGGTCGCTTTCCGACAAAATGATATTATTTTTCTCAGGGCGGTTTTCTCGGTCGTTTTCGACAAAGTAATACAAGTGCCAAAATTATTTATAATAAGGTTAGGTTAGGTCAAAAAGTGCTTAAATTTGAATTTGCAATAGAAGCGATGGTAAATGTTTACTTTCGTTCCAAGTGCTCTAGAGTGCGTGCTACTTTATATAGCAAGATTCGGATGATCGCTTATTGTTTCTTTGACATTATTAGAGATGCGCATCCATTTTTTAGCTTTCTAAAAATCCCCCTCCAACGAGACTAAAAATTCGAAAAGTGGGCTTGCTTACAGGTAACATTACCTATAGTGCGAAGCGTATTAGTCCATGAGCCCTGCGGGTAATGGGGCGAGGTCTGTATTCTATATTTATTCAACAAAGAGTGATAAAACTAAACAAAAACCTCAAACGAAGTTTATTAAATAAATATAGAATACAAACCTCGCCCCGCTACTAGCGGGGCTCAAGGACTAATAAGCTTCGCTCTATAGGTAATGTTACCTGTAAGCAAGCCCACTTTACGTATTTTTAGTTTGTCCCATAGAGGAGGAGGGTCAACCAGAAATAGATGCGCTTCTCTAATAATGACAAAGGAAATATCCGTTCATCAGAATCTTGCTATATGCAGTAATACGTACTTTAAAGCACTTGGAACGTAAGTAAACATTTACCAAACCGATTATTTTATTCGTAAAGAGCATAAAAAAAGGCAACAAGTGGTATGTTCACTTTATTGGTGAGTCAATAATATGAATTGTGAAGGTTGGGTTAGAAGCAATTTAAATACCATTTAATATAAGGCGTTCTGGGCGGCCTGATCTCCATAATTCTCTATTGTAGTCTTCATAATTTTGTTACTAAAGTATTTTATTTTCATCATGTTTGGGTATATTTTATTAGGATTCTTGAGCGTGGTGGCTATAAGACATAAGTATAATGAAATTTTACCTTGCTTCTGTATTTTAATTTGGACAGTAATTCGTAATTCGTAATCTAAGTAATTCGTAATCTAAATGACAAGCAATGTTTCAAGTAAATTCCCGCATGTCTAATATTCCTTTCGTATAATAATTTTCGCGGGCGATCCTGGTTTTACTACGCCAACTGACCCCTCTGAAGCTATTTTTTTCATTTTTGCTTATACAATTTATTTATATCCTGTCATCGGTCGAATCTAGCTCCCCCTATGTATCCGCCTTGAAAGGTATTTACGTAGGTTATACTTACCTAATAATTGTTTAGAATTAGCACAAATATAGTCCAGGTAATTTCAAGTTCAATGTTCAGTAAAATCCAACAAATTCTACGACCCACTTAGATAATATCATACTGGCAAAAAGCGAAACCACCGAGTCCACAACTCTCACTATCTTTTCGTTCTGCTGGATAGTCTTACAATAATTTGGGCAGAGCCGCAAGTTACGTTGCTTCTTCAGCTTTTGGGTCTTTTCAAGGGCACCTGCCCAATAATGGTCGTGGGGACGTCCGCATTTTCTGAGTCGTTAGATCAAAAATTCTTTAGTGTGATTGAATCAAAAACGAGGGTGAATGACCCCGTCGAAGACCGAAGACCTCGGGTGGTTACAACATAACTAGAATTTGGAAAATTTCTTTGGGTTAGTGTGACAGCTAAAAGTATATTTCCATCAATGTCAGAATAGGAAGCGTCGATGTACTTCTGACCTCGCCAATAGTAGCTAATTTTTATTTGTTCTATGTGAAGTAGTAATTTAAGTTGCACGATTTTTACATAAAAAAGAACATTAATGGAGCACTTATGAGTTTTGCCTAGGTTCTCTGGCATAAAAATAATAATAACAAAATTGCTGCGGTAGAAGTATTTTAAGTACATAAAACGATTAACTGAAGCAAACACAACCAAGCTTACTCAACCCCCACAAAACTTGCCCAACACAAAATTCAATCCATTAAAATTCAACCATACCCACACAAAATATCCATTCAAAAATATACCCAGCTACACTTCTTCTCACTTGCCAGTACTTCTTTCATTCATCCCTCAATCATGACGAGTTGTCCCAAGATGTGCTGCTCCAAAGCCTTGTTGGGCAGTAAGGAGTTGTCCGTCAGTGGAATTTTTCGAGGGTGGATTTTTGCATGGCTTGATTTTTCTAAATGATGTTGGTTAGGTACAAGTTTAGATCAGGTGACTTTTGAAGTAGTAGACAAGAACTAAACCGTATCCTCCATTAGAGGACAGGGATTCATTTCTGGTTCAAACAATGGGAAGTGTGTTTTCTGAAAAAAAAGTTGTCGTCTCGAGGGTGATGCGTGGGGTGGGGTGGAGAGGTATTGGAGTTGTTACGTACCTACGTTGAACCTTAAATAAATTTAAAATTATTGTACTCTTCTTGTTGTTGTAGCTTGGATTATCGTGGGGACGCATTCACATAGTTTCACCCGATAAAATGACGTAACGAGTCATTTCAAGTCAAAGGGAAACCAACCTAATTTTAAAATTTTCAGGGATTTTTCTAGTTTGATCAAATATTAATCAAATGCTACTATCTAAGTATTTACACTATCTTTGTAATTGAGCAATAATTGTATATCTATTTTTGTTTCTTGAAAACATCTCCATATTTTTACGGTGAAATATTCTGGCCTAAAAATATATCCGTTCCTCCTCGTAAATTAAATAATTTCTAACAAATACAAAGTTGAAACAATAGGGAAAATCTTTTCAAGTCAGTTGAAATCAATTCTGTGAACATTTTGGCCCTATGTCCAAAGGCCGTCTTCAGCCCAATACGAGAAAGAGAGGGAGAAAAAAATGTATATATAAATAAAATTATATTAAAATGCGAAAATTAAAACTAATAATGTTAAAAACTTTTTTAATACAGCCTTAGCATCCTTACTTCAACGAAGTTCAACCAGGACTCATAAGGGAGATAAATAATTTCTCAAACAATTTGGTATATTTAACTTATTAACGCTGTCACTTCTTTTTGTATAATTTACATTTTTCCAAATTACATCCCGGCAAATTGATTTAAGAGAGCCGTAATCCTTAGAAGTTATTTTACACATTATTGGATACCACTTATCGATTGAAATTTTGTGGTAAGGGTTTGAAGCCAAAACTTGCTTGAATATTTCCCTATATTTATCTTTGATATCTTCCACCTTTTTCGAATTACAAACTGCTTCACTTTCCAATAAATATTCTATTATCGTTATGGTGATATTGGGCAAGTAGTGAATCTTATAGGATAGGATGTTATTCAAAGCTATCATCAAAGGTGTCTCGTTATTTGAAGTCAAACAATTTACATCAGCACCTTTTGAAATTAGTAGTTGGCAAATGTCAAAATTGCTATTCCCTACAGCTACATGTAGGAGTGATTCTGCCAAGACTGTTGGATAATCAGTATTCGGGTTTGCTCCTTTTTCTAACAGATATCTAGTCACACTTATATGATTCCATGCAACAGCATAGGATAAGGGTGTTACTCCATTGTCTAAGGCATCTATAGTAGCACCATTTAAAACTAGTAGTTGACAAATGTTCAAATTGCCGTTCCTAGAAGCTACATGTAAGACTGTTTCGTCCCTGTGAAAACCCCGTGCATTTGGGTTCGCTCCGTTTTCTAACAGATGGGTAGTCACTGTCAAATTATTACTAATCACAGCTTCAGATAAGGCTGTTCTGCCCTGATTGTCTTTAGTATCTATAGTATCACAATTCGAAACTAGTTGTCGCCTAAGTTTCAAATTGCCAAAACAAGTTGGTTTAACAAATTCATATTCATTCGGGTTTAATTCATTTTCTAACAGTTTTAAATAGTTTTTTAAAGTTCCAACAGAATAATTATTATATTTATAACTATTATGCCTATTATGCCTAACCAAGGCTGCTATAACGTTTTCGCTAAAATTCTGGGAAGGTCTAGGCAATGGATTATTTTTCTTATTTTGAATGAAAAAACCTTTAAACTTTTCCAGAAGCCTTTTTTGTTCTGTCTTAACAGCACTTACTGGGTGTTTGTTTTGACTGTTGAGAAGAGTCTCTATTTTTGGTTCGTTAGGTTTTAAGTTCTTATGATCCATTTTTGCGTTGGTAAACAATAAGGTGTTTACCAACGTAATATTGATATAAATACATTGATATAAAACAAACAAAGTTTTAAATTGTTAGGAATGAATAGGGTTTTATTTTATTAAGCAGGATATTTTCTAAAACATCCTAAATATTTGTGCAGTTTAAAAAATTTTGCAGTTTTTTTCCTTGCCTTGTGTTTTATCATAATGTAAATACTAAAAAAAAAATGAAATTGTAATATTGAAAGATAAACCTCGGGGAATAACCCATCAAATATGGCACTATTCCAATGGGAAACAACTAGAATTTTCAGATGTATTTTATTTTTGAATAAAAAATTAAGATTATTGATCTGGCACCATAAATATATTTACATTTTGCAATTCTGCGATTATATATTAAATTATATCTTCTATATATATAAAAATAAGTTGTCTGTGGATCTGTGTATCGTGGACCAGGTGACGTCATGTTTCGGCTGACGTCATGAAATTAGTTGTCGTCATTTTTGCTTTGACGATGCTTAGTATATTGTAAAACACATTAATTTGGTTAATAATATACCATTTAAAACACCAAAATGAACATTCTGGAGTAGTCACTCGATGAGAGAGGGTGTCAGAACGGAGAATGAAGGTCCCAGGTTCAAATCCTGGTTAGGCTAAAAAAGGTAAAAAACTAAAAACTAAAAAAAAAAACTGAAAAAACTAAAAAAAGGCAAAAACTACAAAAAAAACTAAAAACTAATAAAAAAAATAAAAAAGCTAAAAAACTAAAAAAACTAAAAAAACTAAAAAACTAAAAACTAAAAAAAACCTAAACTAAAAACTAAAAAAAAACTAAAAAAAAGGAAAAAACTGAAAAATAGAAGAGAAAAAGAAAACTAATAAAATTAATAAAAATAAAAAAAAATAAAAAAGATAAAAACTAAAAAAGTAAAAAGAAAAAACGAAAAAAACTGAAAAAGCTAAAAAAAAAGTAAAAACCAATAAAAAACTAAAAAGAAAAAAAAGGAAAAAAACTAAAAAAAATTTTCATCTAAAAAACTAAAAAAATATAAATAAAAATAAAAAAAACTAAAAAGATAAAAACTTCAAAAAAAACTAAAAAGAAAAAATAAAAAAACTAAAAAACCTAAAAAAAGGTCAAAACCAATAAAAAAAACTAAAAGGAAAAAAAGGGAAAATATTAAAAATTTATTTCATCAAATACCAATTCAAAAACGAATGTATACCGGGATGACGACCGGGACACAGGGAATATAAATGACGACCGGGACGCAGGGACACAACTACAACGGTGACGCCGGGGGCACAGGGGGGACATAAATGACGACGGGGACACAGGCAATGTTCGATTAGCAATCACCATCAACAAAGCTCAAGGGGCAACAAAGCTCACCATCAAACAAAGACGAACGGGACGCTCAAAGAGAAATTACAGACTGGGACACTGGGACACAAATGACGACCGGGATACTGGGAATATAAATGACGACCGGGACACAGGGAATGTTCAATTAGCAATCACCATCAACAAAGCTCAAGGTCAATCATTAGAATCATGAGGTATAGATCTGAATATGGATTGTTTTTCCCATGGACAATTATATGTTGCATGTTCAAGAGTCGGTAAACCTGACAATCTAAATAAATGACGACACTCAAAGAGAAAGTGACCGGGACAAAAGGAATGTTCGATTAGCAATCAACAAAGCACCGGGACACAGGGAGTATAAATGACGACCAGGACATAAGTAAAAAAAACTAAAAAAACAAAAAAAAGGTAAAAACTACAAAAAAACTAAAAAGAAAAAAATATATAAAATACGATGGATATATAAATGACGATGGCGACTCAGGGAATGGTCGATTAGCAATCACCATCAACAAAGCTCAAGGGCAATCATTAGAATCATGAGGTATAGATGTGAATACGGATTGTTTTCCCATGGACCATTATATGTTGCATGTTCAAGAGTCGGTAAACCTGACAATCTATTTATATGCACAGACAATGGGACAGCAAAGAATGTTGTATATTCGCAAGTTTTACGTAGTTGAAAACATATATATATATATATATATATATATATATATATATATATCTATCTATATTCACAGGTGGGACATAGGGACACAACTACAATGGCGCGTAACTAATATGGTGCGTAACGACTTACGCGCGCGGGGGGCTTGGGGGGGGCGCGAAGCGCCCCCACCAACTAGGTGTTGGGGTGGCGCGAAGCGCCACCCCAACAGCTAGTATTATATATATCTATATACATAAAAATAAGTTGTCTGTCTGTCTGTCGACTGACGTCACTGTCCGCATATGACGTCTGAATTATTTCATCATATACCAATTCAAAAACAAATGTATTCAAGCCAAAGTAGCTCAGTTGATAAAGCGTTATGTTCCAGGTTCTAGGTCCGAGAGGTTCCAGGCTCGAACCTTGGCTTTAGCATTAATATAAAAGAAGAAAAAAACTAAAAAAGGTGAAAACTACAAAAAAAACTAAAAAAATGGTAAAAACTAAAAACTAAAAAAGAAAAAACACTAAAAAAAGGTAAAAACTACAAAAAAACTAAAAAGAAAAAAACAACTAAAAACTAATAAAAAATTAAAAAAACTAAAAACTGAAAAAGAAAAAAAAAGAAAAATACAAAAGAAGAAAAAACTAAAAATGGTAAAAACTACAACAAATCTAAAAAAAGGTAAAAAACTAAAAACTAAAAAAGAAAAAAAAACTAAAAAATGGTAAAAACTACAAAAAAAAACTAAAAAGAAAAAAAAACTAAAAACTAATGAAAAAATAAAAAAATAAAAAAAAACTAAAAACTGAAAAAGAAAAAAAAACTAAAAAAAGAAAAAAAGAAGAAAAAATAAAGGAGAAAAAGAAAACTAAAAAAATAAAAAAAAATAAAAAAAACTAAAAAAGGTAAATGTGTTCAAACCGAAGTAGCTGAGTTGGTAAAGCGTTATGTTCTGGGTTCTAGGTCCGAGAGGTTCCAGGTTCGAACCTTGGCTTTAGCATTAATAGAAAAGAAGAAAAAAAAACTAAAAAAGGTAAAAACTACTAAAAAAAACTAAAAAAGAAAAAAACTAAAAAAAACTAAAAAAAGGTAAAAAGAAGAAAAAACTAAAAACTAATAAAAAAACTAAAAACTGAAAAAGAAAAAAAGGAAAAAAACTGAAAAATAAAGGAGAGAAAGAAAACTAAAAAAAATAATTAAAAAAAATAACTAAAAAGGTAAAAACTACAAGAAAAACTAAAAAGAAAAAAGAAAAAAAACTAAAAAGAAAAAAAAGGAAAAAATTTAATGGGACACCGGGACACAAATGACGACTGGGACGTGTGTGTCGACTGACACAGAGTCGACACACACGTGTCGACTGTGTTATTTGTAACGACGATGTCGTTATAAATAACGACATCGTTATTTATTCGTTTGTGTGTTTGACTCTTTTATTTGTTTGACTCTTTCAACTCTACTTTTTAAAACAGTAAAAAACTTTAGCGTAAAGAGCGGGGCGTTAATGAGGAAGCAGCCCCTTTCATATAAGAAGTAATTTCTGTTCGTTTAAGTTATAATGTCGCTCCTTACTTTCAGTTAAAAAAAACTTGTTTTTTTTTATTTAATCTCTTTTTGAGACGAGCTTCTCGTCCTTACGACAGAACATAGATTGTTACTGACGAAAAATGAATCCAATTTGCAGATGTGTAAATGTCGACTTAAAAGACTTGGACCTTTTTTTTGAACTTCCATTATTTATGGAATTTTTTATTAATGTTTTTTGCGCTGAAACCAAAGGCTACCTGGAGTAAGCTCCACACCCTTTGAAAGTCAGGGTAGGGAAAATTTTGTATTGGTATCATGAGTCTTATTGATATTTTGAAATTTTAGCTGTTTATAAAGCTGTTAACTAGACTAAGACATGCTGTAGACGAAGTTTGAAAAGAAGAGCCGCATCATTTCCGGAAATGATTCGTTGAGCAGATTGTCACTCTTAAATAAATTAAATAAAAAAAACAAGTTTTTCCAACTGAAATTAGGGAGCAACATTAAAATTTAAAACGAAGAGATATTATTTCATGCATGAAAGCGGCTACCCCTCTTCAATACCCTGCTCTTTACTCTAGAGTTTTATTGCTAGTTAAAAAACATTGATTCTAATTAAACGGTCTTTGTGTCCCAAGAGTCGTTCTTGAAGAAATGGGGAAAAAAAAAAAAAAATCAAACTTTAGCATAAGACGGCAGCTAGATACTAGTATTGAGGAGGGGGCAGCTGCTTTCGTATGCGGAATAATATCTATTCGTTAAAGTTTCAGTTTTACTCATTACTTTCAGTTAAAAAAACGTGTTTTCTACGAAATTTCTGATCGTTTTTCAATTAATGCTGGAATCCAGCCTCCCTTTCCATGGAATGTCCCCCCCCCAAAAAAAAATCAGTCCACGAAAAGTTCCTCTTGCGAAAAATCCCCCCCCCAGGAAATAACCCTCAGACAATTCCATCCTCGCTAATTCCCCCAGAAAATTTCTTGCGGACGATTCCGCCTGAAAAATTCTCCTTAGCATACTTTATACAATTTTCAGTCACTGTGCATGCATCTATACATCGAGAAAAAAACTTTAATTCTCTGTATTGCAATATTATCTATCTTATTTATTGTAAACTTATTTAGTTTGTGTGGCCAAACTATTCAGAATTGATTGGGCGGTCTTACTATAGCATGTGAATTAACGACAGAAAACTAAAAGCCGACACCTATTTTCCCCTTAATCTTCGAAAAAATATTTGGCCTCTCTTGTTTTGTGCCTGAGATACAAATAGTCAGTTTTGATGAAGCGTATATTATTAGAAAGTGTGAGTTTTGTATTTTGACTAAATGGAGTAGATTTTTCTTTCAAAAGCTCAGGAGAGGGCCAATCTTAAAAATTTTCTAGCACGATTCCTTGGAAAAAATTGAAAATCCTTTTAAAGGAAATGTCGTGTGATTAATTTAGTGTCCCATAATCAGCTTTAGAAGTGCCATGTACTAATAAAAGTAATATGTAATAATATTATATGTAATTGATAAGTAAGTATATGTAACTATAATAATAATAATATGTAATTATAACATGTAATAATAAAAATAAAACTTAGAAGTCCCTAAAGCAATAAATCAGCTTTAGAAGTCCCATGTACTAATAAAAGTAATATGTAATAATATTATATGTAATTAATAAGTAAGTATATGTAACTATAATAATAATAATATGTAATAATAACATGTAATAATAAAAATAAAACTTAGAAGTCCCTAAAGCAATAAATCAGCTTTAGAAGTCCCATGTGTAGCAACCTGCGTTGATTGAAAACCAACGCAGATACTCCAGATACTTTTCTGTTAATACTTTCATCACTTCCTCCTTTTGAATCCATCTCAGATCCCAGATAGACATAGCTATCAACCTTTTCAATTGAAGTTGATAATCTGTCTACTAATACCAATTTGTTTTGAGTAGGCTTTCATACTAGCAGATCTAAAGCATTAGTGGAAATCTCGTTTTTTCTCTATCGTGTACATAAGCCGATGACCTTTTCTTTGATGTTTTTAAGATTAACAATGCTATTAATCTACATGAGCTATATTGCGTTGTATTTTGTAAAATCTTCGTTTTTTCCTAAATTCGTACGAAGAAGATGCACTGCACAATAATTGAGTCCTCACTGAAATGAATTTTATTGTAATTTCAACACAGAAAACAGGTAATTGTTTTTTCACTCTCTTAGTTTCAAAGAATGCATATGAGCACAAAATTTTTAAGAAATATAATATATCAAAAGGATTATAAATCTTAAATTATTCAATACATCTATTTACATCTCCTAATATTTTCTGATAGAAAGAGAAAATTGAGCAATTAGCTTCTCAAATTGTCTCCATAAACACAGTAAAAACAACAGTTCTTTGTTTTGTTTTTTAAATACATGTAAATCATACGCACAGTTTTACCAAATGTTGCACACCTGAATTTTCATTCATGTTTGACTACCATATATGCCAGGTGCAAGCCTGCAGATCCATACTCTTTCCAAAATCTCAGAATTCCACTCCCCCCATAATTTCTTTTATTTTCAAAATAATTTATATTTCTCTTGAATACTCCCCCTTGATGGAAAAAAGGGGAATTGATGAAATAAAAATTCACTTTCAATTCATTCTCTGTTTTGAAACATAGTTCACTCTAGCAACTTTTGATGTGGCAACTTAAGATATCCAAGGAAAAAACCCAGATGTCTCTGACATCCAAAGATATGAGCTCTATACAGCGAAAATAGTGACTGACAAGCAACGCTTAACTATTTAACTACCTGTCCATATATTATAATAACTATGGATTTATCCTGTATGTTAGCAAAAAAGATGAATCGAGCTTTTTGTTTTTTGTCTGGTCACTACTATTAACTGTAAATACATTTTTTTTTGTCGTCTTATCCTAAATATAAAAATAAAGAGGGGCAATAAAATTAAAAGCACATACCTATGCTACATAACCGACTAGTTTTTAGACAAGATAAAATTTCACTACCAAATAAATCATGAATTAATAAATACCCATCGAAAAAGAAACGAACGGCAGTAAATGTGGCAGTTCTTCAAAATACAGTTATATCGAGTTACAAAGATCTTAGAAGCTATTGAGATTCTAAAGCTGAACATTCCGTTAAAACTAACCGTTTTTCGAAAAATATACACAGTACACTTAATTCACATAGATCTTAGGCCTCGCAGAGATTCAATAGCTGTATGATCAACGTTATTTGACAAAGTCTTCAATTGAGAATGTTAGTTTTTTTCGAAGTACAAGAACACCGATACAATGCTACTGTCTTTTCAATCGAATTTCATAGTCAAACTACAAATTCTCAATAGCTTTTAATGATTACTAGTCCCGTGGGAGAATTTGCTAATAGACAATGTCAACCGACGTTAAGGCTAGCAAAATGATTTTTAAGCTATTCAATCCTCTTAAGTTTGTAAAAATGCGAAAAACAAAAAATGTTTGCCATGCTTTGCCTTCTTTATAACAAAAAAAATGATCCACTTCCGGAAAAACTGACGTATCTACCTTTTAAACCGTCGAAGGTTTAAAAGGCTACAGCCGATTTGATACTAGTCTAAAAACTGAAATTAAAAGCAAGTTTCATTGGATCCAATCTTAAATTTTCCATAAGCATATTAATTTCTTTTTTAATTTTAAGTAATCATATTTTTTTTATTACAAGAAAAAACCTGAGAAACAACGCAAAACAAGCTATCAACTGAATTTAAATTTAGACAATTTAACTTTAAATTAAAAGAAGGAATTTGGATCCAGTCTTAAATTGTCTGAAAGCATATAGGGGCAATCTGAGGCCCAATGTGACAAGAGCCCCAATGAGCAAAATATTTGGGGGGAGTGTGACAATAGTGCCAATAATTGACCAAATTGACAAAAATAACTCGAAAAAAAGAGTAAAAAAGGAGAAGCAAGGAGTGAGGGTGCCAGAAAAATTCTTCAGGGCCCGGGGTCCACCAGCATCCCCCCTGGATCTGCCCCTGAAAGCATATTTACTTTTTTTTTCTGTGTTAAGTTTAAGTTGTTTTTTTTTTATCTGTACTGAATTATAGGATAATCTTGGCTTTATATAATAAATTATTGGCTAGTTTCTCACGGAATAACTCTTCTGCCTTTCAACGATCAGTACATTTTATAGATCCTAATAGCAAATAAACACTTAACTTCATGAAAATGATCTTAGACTTTTAAACTTGAGCATTTTTTATTCTTTCAAAAGAATTAGATCACAGATCGCTATTTAACTCTCAGCTATAGCTATTAATTAAGAAAAAACTACCACTTGTAGCTTAAAACACAAGTAAATTCACTAAACACAAATTTTGACACAAATATGGCCTCGAAGTTCCAGTAATACTATTTCGGGGAGGGGCATAAGAAGCTTTTCGAAGAAGAACACCCCCCACAACTCCTAAAAATTTAACTAGTTCTTTCTTTTGTATAATACATCAGAAAAGCACCCCAGGGAAAACGATCGGAGAAAAGTGAACTTCTTAGTCCCCACTCCTCCAAAATTAGCTACGCCACTGCCATAAGACCATGCCTCTCATGCCTCGAAATTCATATAGGACTAGAAAACAAATGATTGTCATTAAATGGTATAAACCTAAGGATTTCTGATGAACCTATTCTCAAGGTAAACTATCGACACCCCCTCCCGCCATTTAAAAAAAAAGAACAGAGGTGGCATTTAATAGAAAGAGAAGTACCTCGTAGCAACAAAACTCCCAGCAATCCTCATTTAAAGAAACACCTCCCAACTTCACCCTTATCCCCCAAACTCTCACCCCCGTAACACTCCCACTTTAATTTTTCTAAGTTTTTCAAATGGAAACAATGTAAAAACAAATAATTCAATAACATACACTTGAACTCACTGAAGTTTTTACGGCAGTTTTCTCCGTTATAAAGCTATTCACAGGTACAGAGTCATTATAAGGCACTAGAGGCAAGCTGGTCACTAAAGGTATGCTCAACTTCTCCGGAAATTATTTCTGCCGCCTTTCACCAATGTAAGAAGTACCTGAAAGGAAAAATACAAAGTTATTGTTTAAGTCATTATTTACAACATTTTAGATAGTTTATGGCAACGAACAATAAGCAAATAACAAGCATTATTTCCTAAGAAAGTCATTTTTATTTTATCAGAATAAATATAAATGAGCAACAGCGTTTGAAAAGAGATCTACAGAACAAGGAAAAAGATTAAACAATGAACTAGTCATTCGTGACACTAATACACCACTCTGATTGCGCCACTCGCAGGTACACAAATTCTGTTCAGTCTTGAATTTGAACACCATATAATTAGAAATCTTTGCAAAATGTGTAATTCCAATCATTCCTCTTGAAAAAAAAACCTCGTATGACTATCTTGCTGTAAACGGAAAGGAGGAACATTAAATGGTAAAAACAACAGAAGAAAAAATAGATCAGAAGGAGTCGCAGATTTAGATCAGGGAAATGGTTTGTATTTTAACTAGTTGCATCGGTACAAGTATCGAGAAGAGTCAGTTATTATAGGCCAGAAGCCATAGTCCTCTGATCATAACAAGTAATTGAAGTTCGATCCTCTCTATGGTAATGATTCAGTTAAACAACAGTAGCCAACAGGTTTGATAATGATATGGGACTTGAATAGGTTTGATCAGTATAAGTACCAGCCTGAAAGTGGTGCCTGTCTGCTTGCCTGCTAGAACGGAGCTTTCCACTCGAAAGCAGAAACATAGTTTGATGAAACGAAAGCTTGGCTGCACAACTTCAGATACTCCTCTCTGACATAGGCTATATAACTCCACTTCACTTCGCACACCATAGGCTCTGGCTCGTGGACAAGCAAAAACCATCCTTTTTTACCCTAGGCAAGAGTTCTGCGGAGCTTTCCAAAATGTAATGTTATATTCATCAATCCGGCCTGAGGTCTACACTTTCCATAAAAACTGCACAGGTTAGACCCTTACCAGTTTCCGGGAATAAGCTGAGATCGGCGGCATTGGTAAAAAAAGGGACAAAACCAAAGTATTGCCCTCGTAACACAAGGAAATAGGATTTGAATAGGTTTGATCATTAAATTACCAATAACAATAAAAATGAAGCGAGATTTGAATCGGTTTAATCGGTGGAGGTACCAAGAAAAGTGAATATAAAACATGATTTCAATAATATTGGTGAGAGTAGTTTGATCGATAAAAGTGCCAAGAACGTTAAAAATAGAATTGAATCTAAATTGTTTTGATTGGTAAAAGTACCAAGAACAGTGGAAATTGAATGGAATTTGAATGGATTCGATCAGTAAGTGTCCCAAGAACAGTGAAAATGAAATGAGATTCGAATTGGTTTGATCAGTAAAAGCACCAAGAACAACGAAAATGAAAGGGACTTAGGAAGCTTAAATTTTTTCGACTTTTTACTATTATTAAAACACTTTTGAAAAAAAAATCCTAAGGTCCAATAGTGACTTTAATAATAATAACAATAATCCATTTACAGCCTACTTTTAAGCGACACAAGCGGAGTAAATCACACTAATAACGAAGAAAAGTCCCTTACACAGACATATAAAAAACTTAAACCTTTATCTCAGTCAAAAACACACTTATAATATTTAGCACCATACTTCTCAATAATAGGTGTATAACGATATGGAGTGGAAAGGTACAGCAACCTTTACAATATCTAAATTTGGGGAATATTTTATTTTTCAATAACGAGTAAACACCATTTAAAAACAAGAAAGAATGGTCTTAAGGTGTGGAATAAATTTTATCTACAACTCAGCGTGATATATTTTCAGCGGTTGAGTATAATTTTTCCATATCCAATGTTCAACTTATCTTAGATATCTCTCAGAACCTAGAGTGACCAAAATTTGTCATACGACAAATGCTAACCCCTAACCGCTGTAATTTTGCAACGTTACTAAATACTAAGTAACCCCTGACAAATTATGAACTGATGATTAGGAATTGAAAATTTCATATTGGTACTGATCAAGTAGTTCGTGGTAACGAACTGTAGCAAGGAGTGACCCGGCTCAATAGCAACCAGGACTGTAAAAACAAAATTTTTTTTATACCAATAGTTCTGTCTTACCTATCAAAAGTTACGAGCCTGAGAAAATTTGCCTTATTTTAGAAAATAGGGGGATGCACCCCCTGAAAGTCAAAGAATCTTAACGAAAATAAGACAATCAGATTCAGCGTATCAGAGACCCTACTCCAGAAGTTTCAAGCTCCTATCTACACAAAAGTTGAATTTCGCAATTTTTGCCAGTAGACAGATCACGGATGCGTGTTTATTTATTATTTTTTTTTTTTTCGTTTTGTTTTTCCCCCCAGGAGTGATCGTATCGACTCAGTAGTCCTAGAATGATGCGAGAGCTCATTTTAACATAAATTAAAAGTTCAAGTGCCTTTTTAAGTAACCAAAAATTGGAGGGCATCAAGGCCCCCTCCCACGCAAATTTTCCCCCAAAGTTGCCGAATCCAAATTCTGAGATATCCAATTTATTCACCATAGTCGAAAAACCTAATAACTATGTCTTTCGGGACGACTTACTCCCCCACAGACCCTGTGGGATGGGCTGCTACAAACTTTAACCAGTTTAACCACAAAGTTACAAACTTTGACCAGTATTTACAAATAGTAATGGTTATTGGGAAGTGTACAGACGTTTTCAGGGGGATTTTTCTGGTTTGGAGAGGGGGTAGAAGTTGAGGGGGGTTACTTGGGAGGATCTTTCCATAGAGGACTTTGTCAAGGGGAAGAGAATTTCAATGAAGGGGGCGCTGGATTTTATAGCATTTGAAAAAAAAACAATGATAAAACAAATACGAAAAAAATTTTCAACTGAAAGTAAGGAGCGGCAGCAAAACTTAAAACGAACAAAATGATTACACATACGAGGAATTCACCTCCCTGTAATACCTCGCTCTTTACGCTAAAGTATATTTAGTAATTTCAACTATTTATTCTACGGCCTTTGTGATTCAGGGGTCATTCCTAAGGAACTAGGATACAATTTAAACTTTAGTGTAAAGAGCGAGGTATTGACGAGAGGGTGAACCCTCGAGGGGGTGAATACAAAAATACGAATATACAAGTTCGTTACGTAAGTTAATTCGTAAGTTACGTATATTTTTACTAATTAAAACGTTCGTAAAAAATTATAAGTTCTAGTTGCCCTATCAAGTGATCAAAAACTTGAAGGGCAACTAGGCATCCACCCCGCTCCTTTTTTTATCAAAATCTTCCAATTAAAACTATGCAAACCAATTTAGCCCAAAAAATTTAATATAAAAATTTCGTTTTGATTATTTATGTGCGGAAAGCCAAAATCAAAACATGCATAAGTTCAAAAACGTTCAGAAAAAAAAACAAGATTTTTTAACTGATAGTAAGGAGGAACATTAAAACTCAAAACGAACAGAAATTACTCCGTATATGAAAGAGGCGTTTTCTTCTCAAAGCCCTGCTCTTTACGCTAAAGTTTTTTAGTGTTTTAAAAAGTAAAGTTAAGAGAAAGAGTCAAACTTTAACGTAAAGAGTGTTACGTTGTCGAGAAAACGCCCCTTTCATATACGGAGTAATTTCTGTTCGTTTTAACTTTTAATGTCACTCATTACTTTCAGCTAAAAAAAACTTGTTTTTTAATTAAAAAATAAATTGTTTTTTAAAACCACCATCCATTACTTAGAATCTTCTGCCACTCAATGACCATCTTATAATTTTCTGAATTCCAAGATGAACTTTATAATGGAACGTGAAACAAACAGTTAAGCAGCAAACCATTTTAAATATGAAGATCTAAATGAAAAAGCTAAAGAAATAACCAGCACCATACCGATCAAAGAGAGAATATTAAAAACAGTACTTACTTGGTCAGGTCTTGTCTGGCGACTTTCCTTCTGCCATTGACCGCAAAATTTAGCGAAATGCTCACAATTGGCATGATAGGCATCGTACTTCTTAAAACCTAAATTAAAAAAAGAAAATTCAAATTCAATATTTTTGTTGTATCATTTATTCTATAAAAAGGAAACAGGAACTTAAAGCAAAATGAACTATTACGAAAATGATAAATATAATTTAGTGGCAATAAGTTTTTTCAATATTCCTTACAGCTATTAAGAAGAGCTAGGAGCTCTATGGTTTGCTAAATTTTGATATTTACGTAATAGGGGTAGTTTTCACAAGGATTTCTATGGTTGTTACGTAATAAAGGTGCAAATGGTTGTTAAGTGATGGGGATTGTTTTCTTCGACACTTCAAGACATTTTTAAAGAAATTTTTCTTCAAGACGTTTCAAAACATTTCACGACGCTTTTGAGACACTTTTCTTCACTACGTTTTCAGACATATGAAGATGGGTTCTACGGCATTTTTCCCAAGATATTCTTCAGACGTTTCAAAACGTATTTTCAGAGATATTTTTGACGTGAGTGTTATGCAATACTTTCAGAGTTTTGATTTTCTTTCAATACGTTTTTTTCAGGAAACTTTAATATCCCTAGATTTGTGTCCGAATTAGGATTCGAAACAGATTACTCCTCAACGGAATGATGCGCTGGGCAAATGGACCAGAAAACAATCAATGTTACCTATATTTGGCGATTACTTTCTATGTGATAACCTATTCCATGCACGTAGAATCCCTTGTCCCGCTTTAAAGAATGATTAGATGGATCGCAAGCTTTTATCTCTTTCCATATTAAATAAAAAACAAGTTTTTTAAATGAAAGTGAGGAGCGAAATTAAAACTGAAAACAAACAGAAATTATTCCATGTACAAAAAGGGTTGTTGCTTCCTTCATGTCCGCTCTTTACGCTAAAGTTTTATTGTTTTAAAAAGTAGAGCCGTGAGAAAAAGTCTGACCTTAGCATAAAAAGTGGAGTATAGAGAAAGGAACAGCCCCTTTCATATAAGGAATAATTTCTACACGTTTTCAGTTTCAATGTCGCTCCTTACTTTCGGTTCAAAACCTGGTTTTCTCATTTAATTTTTGAAAGTTTTTGAATTAATGCAGGTTTTGATTTTGGCTCACCGTACATGAATAATTAAAACGAAATTTGCATATTAATTTTAACTTTTTGTCTCAATAGCAATCTCAAAGATTGATCGCAATATATTGAAAAAAGAGAGGCAGGCGAGAGGACCATGTTGCCCACCAATTTATTTGGTTAGTCAAAAAGGGCACTAGAACTTTTAAATTTCATTTACAAATGTAGTTTTAGTAATAAATATGCGTTACTCACAAATTAACTTACGTCATGAACGTTCTATATTCATACTTTTTACGTTAATGAAACGGTTCGCACCCTCGTCAATACTTTGCTCTTTATACTAAAGTTTTTTTTCAAATTTTGTTCCAATTCCTTAAAAATTACCCCTTAATCTCAAAGACCGTTCAATCTCAATAATTAGATCTTTTACAATTACTAAAACACTCTATCGTAAAGAGCAAGGTATTGAAGAGGGGAAGAACCCCTCATATACGAAATAATTTCTGTTCATTTTAAGTTTTAATGTTGCTCCTTACTTTCATTTAAAAAAACTTGTATTTATTTAATTTGATATTGCTTTTTAAATTGACGTTGCAAAATCTAACGCCTCTTTCATAAACTCTTTTCCCATATGATAATTTCCTGCATAGAAAGATCTGATCACGTAACCCCCTCTCCCCAATCCCCCAACCAATGAAAAACTCCCCCAAGAAAACGTCAGTATACTTCCTAGTAACAATGTGCAAGGCTTAGAGCTTACAGCCCTTCCTCTGGAAAATTTGGTGGATTAACTCGTCCTCAAAGACTCAGTTTTTAGATTTTTCGACTAGGCTGAATAAAATGGCTGTCTCAAAATTTTGACGTAGTGACCTTAGGGAAAAACTGAGCGTGGAAGGGGCCTAGTTATCTTCCAATATTTTGATCATTTAAAAAAGGCACTAGAACTTTTAATTTCCGTTAAAATGAGCTCTTTCGCTACATTCTAGGATTATTCGGTCGACACAATCTCGCACGGAAAAGAACAAACGAAAACAAAAAAAACACATATCCGTGATCTTTCTTCTGGCCAAAAATACCAAATTCCATATTTTGGCAGATAAGAGCTTGAAACCTCTACAGTACGGTTCTCGGATGCACTGACTCTAGGGTGTATTTTATATTATTTTTAGGTAGCGTTTCGCCTTTTTTGAAAAATGGCAAATTTTTTCAGGCTCATAACTTTTGATCTGATGAAATTTACATATTTAAAATCATAATTAAAATCAGATTCTTTGGACGTATATATTGATATCAAGATCCCTTTTTCTTTGAGTTTTGGTTACTATTGAACCGGGTTGCTCTGCGCTATAGTTCGTTACTACAAACTGTTCGATGAGAGCATACAAGCACCCCAATACTACTGATTCTTGAGTTTTTAAGCGGAGCTGCCGGTTAAAGCGTCATTAATTTTCCAACGTCACATAGTCGGATTAAGTTAGCTATTGAATCAGTAAGACATTACTTCACATTTGCTTTTGATACTTTATTACATAAATGATTACGTATCAAAGATTCGTCCTAGGACAAGAAATCTAAGAAATAATGTTTTTTGTGCACACTAGTTTTATTAATAAAAAAAATATAAAATCATAAAATCACAGGAAAATTTAGAGGTAAATTTAAGCTATATTAAGAGATATTTCTTAAAGATCTTAATGAAAATGCCATGTTTCTATTGCTTTATTAATCACCCTTGCCCTTTGCATTGTATGAATTTAAATTTTGACATTAGCACTATCACGCTTCAAATGAGCCATAAGCATTACACTTCAAGTAGAATAAGTCTCATTACTAACAGTAGTACTAATAGGGAAAAAACTTTAACTTCACAATATGTTTTCTCCTTATTTGATTTCACCCCCTCCGTATAAAATTCTTTAAAAACCTCCGCGCTAACGCTTACTAGGCCAAAGAAAAAGTAACACAATATCAGTTAAAAATATGTAACCCAAATAAAAAATCAGTCGTGGTACCATCCATAACCATAGAATATTTTGGAAGTTTACAAGATTTTGATAGTACCAGACACAATTTTGCTACAACCTTTCTAATTTTTGATTAAAATTTGCAAGAATTCGTTAATGTTAGAAAGGATTCTTCTAATATATCACATGACTTTGATTATGCAAGACAAGATTCTGTAGTGATTTGGCATTATTTTCCTAGACTTCGATAATATCATGTAAGATTTTGAAACAATTTGAGAAGAATTTTTAGTTTGAAACGAAAAATTATTTGAAAACAATTTTGAAAATTTGAAAAGATTCTGATAATCCTTATAAAAGCAGACACGTTTTGAGAGCACTATTTTAAGTTTTTTTTTACAGGTAATATGATATTTCATAATAAGATATTTCATATATAAAACAAGATTTTGTTGGTATTATACAAGAATTTGGTAATACTTGGCAACATTTTGATAATCTTAATTAATGACATACAAGATTTGATTGCACCTTTTTAAATTTGGTAATTGTAAACACGATTAAAATAACATCTTGTTATCTCTTAACGATATTACACACGTTTCGATATTATCAGAAAAATATTTTGCTAATATCAAGTCGAATATGACATGCATGATTTTGTTAATAGCTTTTAAGATTTCGATAATATTATGTAAGGCTTTGATAATTCCAGGCGTGATTTTGATAATATCAAAGAAGATTTTGGTAGTGCTTGGTAATACTTTGATAGGAGCTGAAATGATCCGGCTAGCATTATTTTCAGTTTTGAATTTCATAGCATAATATTAGATTTTGATATTTACTCGGATTACTCGGTCGACGCAATCCCCCACGGAAAAGAGCAAACGAAAAAAAGAAAACACACATCCGTGATCTTTCATCTGGCAAAAAATACAAAATTCCATATTTTTGCAGATAAGAGCTTGAAACCTCTACAGTACGGTTCTCTGATGCACTGACTCTGAGGGTACATTTTATATTACTTTTAGGGCGTGTTTTCCCTATTTTGAAAATTTGACAGGTTTTCTCAAGCTCGTAACTTTTGATGGGTATAACTAAACCTGAAGAAATTTATATATTTAAAATCATAATTAGAATCAGATTCTTTTGACGCATATATAGGTATCAAGATCCCGTTTTCTTAGAGTTATGGTTACTATTGAACTAGATCGCTCTGTGCTGTAGTTCATTACCACAAACTGTTCGATGAGAGCGTGCAAGCACCCCAATACTACTTGTTCTTGAGTTTTTAAGCGCACCTGCCGGTCAAAGCGTTATTAATTTTCTAACGTAACATAGTTGGATTAAGATACCTATTGAGTCAGTGAGATATTACTTCGCAGTTGCTTTAGATATTTCATTACATAAAGGATCACGTATAGAAGATTCATCCTAGGACAAGAAATCTAAGAAATGATGTTTTTCTGCATGCAAGTTTTATTGATAAGAAATAATAAAATCAAGAAATCACAGAAAAATTAGACGTAAATTTAAGCTATTTTTCTTAGAGGTCTTAATGAAAATGCCATGTTTCTATTGCTTTGTTAATCACCCTTGCCCTTTACATTGTATCAATTTAAATCTTGATATTAGCACTATCACGCTTCGAATAAGCCATAAGCTTTACGCCTCATGTAGAATAAGTCTCATTAGTAACAGTAGTAACAATAGTGAAAAAACCTTAACTTCATAATATGTTTTCTCCCTATTTGATTTCACCCCCTCCGTATAAAATTCTTTTAAAACCTCCGCGCTCACTAGGCCAAAGCAAAACTAGTACAAAATCAGTTAAAAATATGTAACCCAAATAAAAAATCAGCTGTGGCACCATCCATAGCTTTAGAATATTTTGGGACTATACAAGATTTCCATAGTTCCAGACACGATTTTGCCAAAACCGTTCTAATTTTTGATTATAACTTGCAAGAATTCGTTAATGTTAGAAAGGATTCTTATAATAATTCACATGACTTTGATAATGCAAGACAAGATGTTGTAGTGATTTGGTATTATTTTCCTAGACTTTGATAGTATCATGTAAGGGTTTGAAACAATTTGAGAAGAATTTTTTGTTTGAAAACAAAACATTATTTGAAAATTTTTTGAATAATTAAAAAGATTCTGATAATCTTTATAATAGCAGACACGTTTTGAGAGCACTATTTTAAATTTTTTTTACAGGTAATATGGTTTTGATAACACCATATTAGATTTTAGTAATAGCGGACACGTTTTGATTATAGTTGAAAATATTTTGTTCAGAGCTTGCGAGATTAAATGCTAATACATTGCAGGATTTTGTTTATAGCTTTCTTGATTTTGATCATGGGTTTTATTGTCAAAAAGGATTATCATTAAACCAGTCGAAATTTTGATAATAAAGCGCAAGATATTTCATAATATAAGATAAGATTTTGTTGGTATTATAAAAAAGTTTGGTAATACTCGGCAAGATTTTGATAATGTTAATTAATGACATACAAGATTTGATTGCACTATGTTAAATTTGGTAATAGTAGACGTGATTAAGATAACATCATGTTAGATTTGAGGATATTACAAACGTTGTGTTATTAACAAAAAACATTTTTGCTAATATCAGGTAGAATTTTCATAATAACATGCATGATTTTGTTAATAACTTTTAAGATTTCGATAATATTATGTAAGGCTTTGATAATTTCAGTCGTGATTTTGATATTATCAAAGAAGATTTTGGTTGTGCTTGGTAATACTTTGATAAGAGCAAAATGATTTGGCAGCATTATTCTCAATTTTGATTTTCATAGCATCATGTTAGATTTTGGTAACTACAGTCACATTTTGCTTGTTAAGGAATGTATTCCATAAATTACTAGTATATTATAATAATACCGTATAAGATTTGCTTTTAACTTGCATTATTCTGATAGTATTGTCTGTGATTTTGATATTGCCAAAGAGGATTCTGCATATATAAGTCGGGGTCGTGATAACCAAGTGTGGGATGTTTCATAGTGTCAGACAAGACATTGATAATATCATACAAGAGCCTGGTAATACTTGGGAAGATTATGATAAATGTGATTATAACAGACAGGATTTCATATTAGCATGTTAAATTTTTGTAGTTGTATACATGATTTTAAATAACTTGCGAGACTTTGATAGTATAATGTGTGGTTTTATAATACCATATATAATTTTTATTAGTTCCACCGACATTTTTACAATCTCGGGCAAGATGGTTTATAATATCAGACAGGATGTTTAAGCTACCACATATCTTTTTGGCAATACTTGGTGGATCTTAATAATCTTGATTATAATAGACATGATTTCATATTACTACCCAAAATCTGGGCAATAGCAGACATGATTTTGATGATACCATTTTAGATTCTAACAATATCAATAAGTTTTGACAATGCCAGAAAATATTTTGTTAATGTCAAGTAAGATTTTGATAATATCATGCATGATTAAATCAATAACTTCATTTTGGTAACAACAATTTAGGTTTTTATAATTTAATAGATGAAACTCGTTTTATTAGGTGAGAGTTGGATAACGTAGTCAAAGATCTTTCATATTTTTGACACAATTTTGATAAAACCACACAAGAGTTTGGTAATGCCTGATAATGTTTTGATAGTAACACACATGATTTTACTGAAAATTTTCTAGATTTTGATAATTATTTGCAAAATATAGGTAATGTTCTCAGAGCAAAATTGGAATGGGAATCGTGGAAATGGGGGTAGAAGTGGTGGAATAGGAAAGGCAGAACCAGAACGGGTGGAATTTGGACTAGGACTCGAACTGATTGACCTTGAAGACGAATTTTTGGAATTTGAATTGTCATATCTGGGAGAAGGTGGCGAATCCAGAACTGACAGATCCAGAATTGGTGGAAGCACGACTTGTAATGGATTTAGGGTCCCTCCTGGGTTTTGTAAGTAACTAACATATAAGAAATCTGCATCTGTTAGAAAACAACCCCTATTACTTAACAAACACCCGAATCTTGAAGAAAATTAATAGCACCTGCATCTTTAGGGGACCGCCGTTAAACGTCTTCGTCATCTCAAATCACTAAAGGAAGAAAGAAGTGGTGGCTAAGTGAAAGAAGCGTCGGTTTGAAGCTATTGAGGGGATATTAGCTCAAATTGTGCACCCCCCCACATGGGTGCGTTTGAGACTGGAGCCCAATCAACCCATCCTCCTCTCTATTTCTTATGTTTTCCGTATAATCCCGGTGCTCTCTCTTAAAAGCCTACTTATTAGTCTCTCTTTGTCTTTTCTACTTTTTATACGAGCATCTCTTGCCCTTTTTGATCCATATTTGTTCAGAAACCAAACATTTGTATTCACAAAATAGCATTATTTTCCCTCAAAAACATAATCTGAACTGATTACAAAAATAATCACAATATCTATTAGTAATCTCACTTCATTCATTAATCAGCCAATAGTACCAAACCCAATAATGGCCAAACAGCAAATGTGACAATACGCTGTAATACGCGTAATACGCTGTAACTAATACAATAAATGTAACAATACGCGTAATATGCTGTAAACTAAGATTTCGGATTATCAGTGACTCGAAATGATTTCCATTTACATAATAGTACTTCTAGAAACAGTCAAATTTACTTCCGGTTGTAACTTGTTAAAAAAAAGTTTATATATTAGAAAGACAGAATCTTGCAAGCTCTTTCGTCGCGTGTTATATTAATCGGTTTCATTTTATTTCATTCTAGCTAGGCACAGCCCATTCAGACTTTTAGTCGCTAATATTTTAACTGACTCTATCTCGTTTTTTTTCAATTCTCTACATCTTACTATATAGGCTAAATCAACCCGTATCTTTGGGAAGGTGCATTTTCTTCACAACCGGTGTACCGGAAATGGTCATTGTCTTAATCCGACCAGTATTGGGATGTCATCAGCATAATATCGTGGTGCCATCGTATATGATAGATTCAAAATCGGTGCCACAGCTGGCTTATGATAGAGAATTGGTATCGTAGTCAAGGGGCTTCACGGTTTCTAGAAATGTATTTATTTATCTAGGAATTTAGAAATTTATCTAGAATTTAAAGAAATTTATCTAGAAATCTATTACCACAGCCAATGTGGGTTTAAAAAACGTTCTACCTTTGAAGGGGGATGTGCCAAAAAAATTTAATTTAATTTTTTCAATTAAAAAAATAAATGTCTTCAGTAAAGAGCAAGTTTGACACTTAAAACCATCAACAGTTTTAAAACTATTTAATAAATTATAGTTTTCCAAATTATTGGGGGTTAAGTGCCCCTCCCCCACCCTCAACGATACCACTGAGTAAACAGAAGAGCTTTGCAAAAGCACAGAGTGGCTGGCCCCCAGACACCCATTACACTTCTCGATTGAAGAGGCCTGAAGCAAAGATCAGCACCACCGTTAAGATCTAAAGCCATATTCTTTACCTTTTACTCATTCTTTACCATATGAAGAAACAATTGCACGGACTAAGGGGCACAGACAAATTTCATCGAAGTTTTTACTTATCTGAATAATTTTTTCACACCACAAAATATTGGCATATTAATTTGAAGGAAAGGAAAGAAAACATTATGGAATGTATAATATTGTTTGTTCTATAACATAGATTTCTACCTTTCAGTATTACAATTCTAGATACAGCTGCAATGGCAGTAAATACCACACATGTTCTAGTATTTGGTTTATATCTGGCATTTAGTTTGTTGTTAATTCTCCATCTTGCACTATTTTCTATTTCCTTGGCCAGAATCTGAAACACAAGACATTTTATGAAGAGGGTAGTACATGTAAGCATACATTCATTTAGTTTGTTGTACAGAAAACAAGAATTTTTAGGAGTCTTGGAGGGGGAGTGGTAGGTTTAAATGCATAAAAGCCACTAATTAGAACTATTAAATTAAAACTTGGATTTTTGATATTAATGCTAGATGCCTTCCTGTCGTTGTATTACTATGTTATTACTATAAATACACACACATATATATATATATATATATATATATATATATATATATATATATATATATATATATATATATATATATATATATATATATATATATATTACTACTAGATGTTGGTGTGGCGCTTCGCACCACACCAACGACTTACCCGCGCGGCTAAGTCGTTACGCGCTATATTAGTTACGCGCCATTGTAGTTGTGTCCCTGTGTCCCACCTGTGAATATAGCATTATGTCTTACATAATGCTCAATCCTTATAATGACGTCAGTCGACAAACATGACGTCAGTCGACACACAAACATGACGTCAGTCGCCACACAAACAACTTATTTTTATATATATATAGAAGATATATTACTATGTTTATGAACGAGCAATAATTGTTTTGTTTTTTTGCTCGAAAACAGCTTAGTACTTTTTTGGGAAAATTGGCATCTTGACATATTTTCACATAAAAAACCAATCTAGATAGGTCAAAAGTATGAAAAAAAATTCGTTAAGACCCTTAATTTTGGAAAAATTAGCTTCAATAATCAAATATCTTTGAACAGATACAGTATGTAATAAATTGTGGAAAGAAGAAAAAAACTGTTAAAAGAAAAAAGCTTTTAATATATTTTAACAGGGGATTACAACAATTTGAAAACCTTAAAAAAACAACCTAAACTTGAAGCTGTCCTGTGGTGGCGCAGTGGATTTGACCTTAGCTTGGTAATACGGGACCCAGAGATCGAATCACGCTGCAGGAATGCACTGCAGGGCCGACGCAGGGACCATAGTAGTCAAGAAGCGTCGTTAATTCTTAAATAAAAATAAACTTGAAGCTTAGTAAAAATCGCTGCAAGAAATTGGACTTGCTTTAATAGTTGAAAAAAACAAAAAAAAAACACAAAAAAACAAAAACAAAGTTGTTATATTAACTGCAAAAATATTTACGGTTCCAGAGGAATAGCTACAATGTTTTGATTCAAATTAGATAATTTACAATTATTACAAATAATGATTCAATATTTGACAAGGGATTACAACAATTCTAAAACATTAAAAAGAAAACCAAAAGTTTGAGCCTTAGTAGTATTCGCTGCTAGAAAAACATCATTACCCAATTTCTTTTCTTGTAAGCATAAGTCATGATGGAATGGAAATAAGCAGTGCAATGGAACAAAGGATCCGTCGACTGCGTGTCATTGGACGAGTTCACAACGTAAATTTTGAAGATCTAAAAGCTGTTGATAACATTGTTTATCCTAAATACAGAAAAGCATGCCTGGGTCACGACCTTGAATTTGACGATAAACTGTGGTTTGACGCCCTAGAAGAATCGGAACTGTCCAAATGTTAATACTTTTCACACAAATTCTTGTTTTTGGTATTCCTGTAGATCAAAATGTTCTTTGGGAAGGATTCAAAAATCAACTGGTCCTACTTGACGAAGGACCCATGCTTCCCAAGTATGTCTTACAAAATATGAATCAGTTGCCGCAGTCCATTCCAAATCTAATCTTGCCATTTGGTGGGAAAATTCTAGTTGCTGGGGGTAATTTCCAACAGTGTTTACCATTCAACTCCGAAGCAACCGCAGTGAAACACTCGATTTATCAATAAAAGAAAGTCGTCGTTGGAAGAAATTCAAACATTTTTCCTTTGAGAAAACATGTGGGTCGATCCTGAACAGTAAGCATTTGCAAAGTACATCCTCGAGCAGGGAAATAGAAATCTTCAAACAAATCGTCTTAATTAAATTGAATTACCGGAAAACATAATTTCCAGGGGCAATTTAATTGAGGAAGTATTTGGAGAATCTTTGTCTAAGCAAAGTGTCCACTTAATGAAGGATCGAGTTATTTTACCTTTAATCAACAAAGAAGTTAACAAAATAAACTTGAAAACTGTCGATTGCGTTCCAGGAGAATAAAAATCGTATAAAAGTTACGATTCTTTAAAAGATAAAGAAAAAGAAGGAATTTAATGTACTTCAGAATTCCTCAATTCAATTGAAACAGCAGATTTACGACCGCATGAATGAAAATAAAGAGAAATACAATATGCTTTTGCGGAACTTGGATATTTCAGAAGGGATGTGTAATGGGACTCGCCTTATTGTTACTAAATTATGTTGCAACTTTATTAAGGCGAGTAAAATTACAGAGGAAAAATCAGGAAAAGAAACTTACATATGCCGAGTTACGGTGGACTCTAGTAAAGGTACTGTTACCTTTTGGGGCTTCGCGCCACCCCAACACCTAGTTGGTGGGGGCGCTTCGCGCCCCCCCAAGCCCCCCCGCGCGCGTAAGTCGTTACGCGCCATATTAGTTACGCGCCATTGTAGTTGTGTCCCTATGTCCCACCTGTGATATATATATATATATATATATATATATATATATATATATATATATATATATATATATATATATATATATATATATATATATATATGTTTTTAACTACGTAAAACTTGCGAATATACAACATTCTTTGCTGTCCCATTGTCTGTGCATATAAATAGATTGTCAGGTTTACCGACTCTTGAACATGCAACATATAATGGTCCATGGGAAAACAATCCGTATTCAGATCTATACCTCATGATTCTAATGATTGCCCTTGAGCTTTGTTGATGGTGATCGCTAATCGACCATTCCCTGAGTCGCCATCGTCATTTATATATCCCCCTGTGCACCCCGGCGTCCCCTTTGTAGTTATGTCCCTGTGTCCCGGTCATCATTTATATTCCCTGTGTCCCGGTCGTCATTTGTGTCCCGGTGTTCCAGTCTGTGATTTCTCTTTGAGTGTCCCGGGCGTCATTTATATTCCTTGTGTCCCGGTGTCCCGGTCGTCATTTATATCCCCCTGTGCCCCCGGCGTCCCCATTGTAGTTGTGTCCCTGTGTCCCGGTCGTCATTTATATTCCCTGTGTCCCGGTCGTCATTTGTATCCCGGTGTCCCGGTCTGTATATACATTCGTTTTTTAGTTTTGTTTTTCTCCTTTATTTTTTTCCTTTTTTCTTTTTTTTCTTTTTTAGTTTATTTAGATTTTTAGATTTTTTAGTTTTTTTATTAGTTTTTAGTTTTTTTGTAGTTTTTACAATTTTTTTAGTTTTTTTAGTTTTTTTTTTTACTTATGTCCTGGTCGTCATTTATACTCCCTGTGTCCCGGTCGTCATTTGTGTCTCGGTGCTTTGTTGATTGCTAATTTATATTATTTTTATATTTATATTTTTTATATTTATTAATATTTTTTTGGTTTTCTTTTTCCCTTATTTTTCAGTTTTTTCCTTTTTTTAGTTTTTTCTTTTTTAGTTTTTATTTTTTTTTGTTTTTTACCTTTTTTTAGTTTTTTTTAGCTTTTTTAGTTTTTTTATTAGTTTTTAGTTTTTTTTTAGTTTTTGCCTTTTTTTAGTTTTTTCAGTTTTTTTAGTTTTTAGTTTTTTACCTTTTTTTTAGTTTTTTTTAGTTTTTTAGCTTTTTTAGTTTTTTTTTTTTTTTAGTTTTTTTTGTAGTTTTTACCTTTTTTAGTTTTTTTTCTTCTTTTGTATTAGTGTGAAATAATTCAGACGTCATATGCGGACAAACACAACGTCACTCGACAGACAGACAGACAGACATAACCCACAAACAACTTATTTTTATATATATTTATTCATATTTTTTTAGTTTTCTTTTTCTCTTTTATTTTTCAGTTTTTTCCTTTTTTTTAGTTTTTTTCTTTTTTAGTTTTTAGTTTTTTTTAGTTTTTTACCTTTTTTTAGTTTTTTTTAGTTTTTTTAGTTTTTTAGCTTTTTTAGTTTTTTTATTAGTTTTTATTTTTTTTGTAGTTTTTGCCTTTTTTTTATTTTTTTCAGTTTTTTTTTAGTTATTAGATTTTTACCTTTTTTTAGTTTTTTTTAGTTTTTTAGCTTTTTTAGTTTTTTTTTCTTTTTAGTTTTTTTTGTAGTTTTTACCTTTTTTAGTTTTTTTCTTCTTTTGTATTAGTGTGAAATAATTCAGACGTCATATGCGAACAAACATGACGTCACCTGATCCATCCACAGATCCACACACAGACAACTTATTTTTATATATATAGATAGATAAGTTGTCTGTGGATGTGTCTGTCAGGTGACGTCATGTTTGTGTGTTGACTGACGTCATGAAGTTAGTTGTCGTCATTTTTGCTATGAAGGTGACGTCATTAAAGATATTTAAGACATATGTTCACGTAGAAATCTATTAATGTTTAACTTTAAAATGACTGATGAACTTACAATGGCAACAGCCGAGGAAGATGCTCAAAGAGTCTATGCCAAAAAACTTGCTGCTGATAGAGAAAGTCAGAAAAGAAAGCGTGCCGAGGAATCAAAAGAACAGCAAGGAAACAGGCTTGAGGCTGATAGAGAAAGAAAGAACAGAAAGCGTGCCGAGGAACTACCAGAGCAACGCGAAAGCAGACTTGCTGCTAAAACAGAAAGTGAAAAAAGAAGGCGTGCCGAGGAACTACCAGAGCACCATGAAACCAGACTTGCTGCTAAAAGAGAAAGTGAAAAAAGAAGGCGTGCCAAGGAATCACAAGAACAGCAAGAAATCAGGCTTGCTGCTGATAGAGAAAGTAAGAAAAGAAAGCGTGCCGAGGAATCACAAGAACAGCAAGAAATCAGGTTTGCTGCTGATAGAGAAAGTAAGAAAAGAAAGCGTGCCGAGGAATCAGAGCAACCTGAAAGTTATCGCCTGGCATTCAGGTACAGCCCAGTCGATGATTATAGCTTGAATAGATGTGTTCAAATCGGGACAATGTCTAAAATTTGTCCCTATTGCAAGGCCTTGAAATTCAATGGTGAAACAATGGGAATGTGTTGCACCTCAGGAAAAGTTAAACTTCCTCTATTGGCTGCACCACCAGAGCCATTGAAGACTTTCCTTACTGGAACTACGTCAGAATCTAATCGTTTTTTGTCACAAATCAGAAAATACAACTCATGTTTCCAAATGACGTCGTTTGGAGCCCAAATCGAAAATCCAGATCAATATATGTCTACCTTCAAAGTAAAAGGGCAAATTTATCATAGAGCAGGGTCCCTTCTACCATTCTCAGGTGAGAATCATAAATTTTTACAACTGTACTTCATCAGTGATAGAAATTCTGAATTGAATGCACGTTGCGAAATTTCTCCCAACGTTGAAAGGACAATCGTTTCCCAATTGCAACATCTTTTCCACGAAAATAATAATTTAGTGCGTCTGTTCAAAACAGCCATCGATTTGATGCCTACTGATAAGCATAAAATTGTTATTTCCGCTGACAAAACGCCTCCTGGCCAACATGTGTGTAGATACAATGCTCCAACTATCGACGAAGTGGCAATCGTTATGGTCGGTGATCAGTTTTTACCTCGAGATATTATTCTTCATAAGCAAAACGCTCAGTTGTTAAGAATTGCTGAAACTCATCGATGCTACGATGCCCTACAATATCCTATCATTTTTTGGGATGGAGCCAACGGCTATCACTTTAATATTAAATTGATGAATCCAGCCACTAACAAAGAAATGAATAAGAAATGCAGTGCAATGCATTATTATTCCTATAGACTAATGATTCGGCAGGATGAAGAAAATTATATTTTAAAATGCCGTGAATTGTTTCACCAATTTGTCGTTGATATGTATGCTAAAATTGAATCAGAACGTTTGCTATATATCCACCTGAATCAGACCAAGCTCTGCTCTGAACAATACATTCATTTGCGAGATGCAGTTATAAATGACGGTAATGCTACAAACGCTGGAAGATTAACAATTTTACCTTCGTCATATACTGGCAGTCCCCATCATATGCATGAATATGCTCAAGATGCTATTGCGTATGTTCGTCTCTATGGTCGTCCAGATTTATTTATTACATTTACATGTAATCAATCTTGGGACGAGATACTGCAGCTTTTACTTCAAGGACAATCGGCGGTTCATAGACATGACATTACGGCCCGTGTCTTCCGGCAAAAGTTGAAATCACTGATAAACTACATAGTAAAACTTGAAGTGTTTGGGTCAGTGCGATGCTGGATGTACTTAGTGGAATGGCAAAAACGAGGTTTGCCACACGCACATATACTAATCTGGCTACATAAAAAAATTACTTCGAACGAAATTGATGATGTGATTTCCGCTAAAATACCTGATGAAAATGTCGATAAGGGGTTACATGATATTATTGTAAAAAGTATGATACATGGACCTTGCGGTGCACTGAACGAAAATTCACCATGCATGGCCAAAGGAAGGTGCACAAAGGAATATCCTCGACTTTTAGTATCCAACACAATTACTGGCAATGATGGTTACCCACAATATAGAAGAAGATCTACTGAAGATGGCGGTAAAACAGCAATAATAAAGAAGCGTAACGGTACCACCATCGAAGTAGATAACCAGTGGGTTGTTCCATATTCCCCATTATTATCAAAAACATTTAATGCACACATAAACGTTGAATACCGTAACTCCGTAAAGGCAATCAAATACATATGTAAATACGTCAACAAAGGCAGTGACATGGCAGTATTTGGCTCGCAGCCCGAAATCAAAGATATCGACGACATCATACAATATCGGGCTGGAAGATACATAAGCAGTAATGAAGCTGTTTGACGAATTCTTTAATTTCCGATACATGAACGTAGTCCAGCTGTTGTTCACTTAGCGGTACATTTACAGAATGGTCAACGTGTTTATTTCTCGGAAACCAACGTGCAACAAAGAGCCCTGAATCCACCGGACATAAAATTAACAGCTTTCTTTTCGCTTTGCAAAAATGATTCTTTTGCAAAAAAACTGCTGTATACTGAAGTGCCTTCGTATTACACGTGGAATACTAAAAATAAAGTATTTGAACGTCGAAAACAGGGTAAGTCAGTCGACGGCCAACCTACCATCTTCAAAGATACCACGATAGGAAGACTCTACACCGTTCACCCCAATCAACATGAATGCTTCTTTCTACGCCTGCTTTTGGTGAATGTACCCGGTCCGACATCCTTTGAGTATTTGAGAACTGTAAACGGTACTATACATGACACTTACCGTAGTGCATGCCAAGCTCTGAATTTATTGGAGAATGACCAACACTGGGATAACTGCATCAATGACGCGTGCGAAACGTCAACCCCAAGTCAAATTCGTGCATTGTTTGGCATCATTTTAACAACTTGCTCTCCATCAGCTCCTACAGAGTTATGGGAAAAATATAAGTAAAAAATGTCCGAAGATATACTCCATCAAAAATAGTTAGAGGCGTCTGATATGACTTTTGATTTTACATCAGAAATTTATAACTACACTTTAGTTATTATACAAGATTTTGTGCGTACGTATGGCAAACAAACCTCTTCAGGATTTGGGAATGCCTTCACCTAACCGTATCGCTGCTGTTTCGACATGTGTAGAATTGGATCGTGAACAAAGTTACAGTACGAGTGATCTATTGTCGTATGTACAAAATAACATTTCCAAGTTAACGTCGGAACAAAAAGACATTTATGATACGATAATGCATTGTGTCGCTAACAACGTTGGAGAAATTTTCTTTTTGGATGCGCCAGGAGGTACTGGTAAAACATTTGTGATAAAACTGATTCTGGCATCAATTCGATCAATAAATGATAAAGCGTTGGCAATTGCGTCGTCCGGAATAGCCGCAACATTGCTGCCTGGTGGAAGAACTGCTCATTCCGCTTTGAAATTGCCTCTGAATTTGCATTCTACAGAAACTCCCACGTGCAATATTTCCAAATCATCTGGGATGGGTAAAGTATTGCAGCAATACAAACTTATTATTTGGGATGAGTGCACAATGGCACACAAAAAATCGCTCGAGACTCTGGATCAATGCTTGAAAGATTTGCGAGGGAAGTCGAAACCCTTTGGCAGCACATTAATATTGCTTGCGGGAGATTTCAGGCAAACATTACCTATAATACCTAGATCAACTCCTGCAGACGAAATGAACGCTTGCCTGAAAAATTCTAATTTATGGGCACACGTAAAAACATTAAAATTAACTACAAATATGCGTGTCCGATTGCAAAACGATGAATCTGGTCAAACATTTTCAGATCAATTGCTGGCAATTGGAAACGGAAAGCTCCCAGTAGACTCAATTTCAGGACGTATACAACTACCTGCTGATTTCTGTAATTTAGTGACGTCCAAAAATGAATTGATTGAAAAAGTATTTCCGAATATTCTAAAAAATTATAAAAATAATAAATGGCTAAGTGAAAGAGCGATTCTCGCACCCAAAAATATAGACAACAATATTGTTTTGACCAAGATTCGAGACCAGGCAGTCCTTTACAAGTCAGTCGACACAGTTTTGGAACCAAATGAAGCGGTTAATTATCCATCTGAATTTTTAAATTCCATGGATCCTTCAGGGTTTTCACCAAACGTGCTACAAATAAAGATAGGCGTACCAATAATACTTTTAAGAAATATCAACCCACCAAAGCTTTGCAATGGCACGCGACTTGCCGTAAAAAAAACAATGGAAAACCTAATAGAGGCCACAATCTTGACAGGGCCTTTTGAGGGTGAGGCTGTTCTTATTCCTCGCATTCCCATGATTCCAACGGATCTGCCTTTTCAATTTAAAAGATTGCAATTCCCAATTCGATTAGCATTTGCAATCACCATTAACAAAGCTCAAGGTCAATCATTAGAAAAATGTGGTATAGATCTTAATACTGATTGTTTTTCCCATGGACAATTGTACGTTGCATGTTCGAGGGTCGGTAAACCTGAAAATCTATTTATATGCAGCGACAATTGGACAGCGAAGAATGTTGTATATTCGCAAGTTTTACGCAGTTAATTTGTATTGTATCTATCTATCTATCTATCTATATAAAAACGAGTTTTGTGTATGCATGTTTGTTTGTTTGTAAAAAGAGCGTTTGCATATGACGTCATTATTAGTACAGACGGCTTTGTATATGCACAGACAATGGGAAAGCCAAGAATGTTGTATATTCACAATTTTTACGTAGTTTGAAACACATATATAAATCTATCTATATTCACAGGTGGGACACAGGGACACAACTACAATGGCGCGTAACTAATATGGCGCGTAACGACTTACGCGCGCGGGGGGGCTTGGGGGGTGTAGTATATATATATATGTATATATATATATATATATATATATATATATATATATATATATATATATATATATATATATATATATATATATGTATATATATATATATATATATATATATCTATATATATAAAAATAATTTGTCTGTGTGTGTATCTGTGGATGGATCAGGTGACGTCATGTTTCGGCTGACGTCATGAAATTAGTTGCCATCATTTTTGCTTTGAAGGTGACGTCATTCAAGTTATATAAGACATATGTTCGCCGTCATGTTTCGGCTGACGTCATGAAATTAGTTGCCATCATTTTTGCTTTGAAGGCGTGACGTCATTCAAGTTATATAAGACGTATGTTCGCATAGAATTCTATTAATGCTTAAGTTTATAATGACTGATGAAGATGCTCAAAGAGTCTATGCCAAAAAACTTGCTGCTTATAGAGAAAGTCAGAAAAGAAAGCGTGCCGAGGAACTACCAGAGCAACGCGAAAGCAGACTTGCTGCTAAAAGAGAAAGTGAAAAAAGAAGGCGTGCCGAGGAACTACTAGAGCAACGCAGAAACAGACTTGCTGCTAAAAGAGAAAGTGAAAAAAGAAGGCGTGCCGAGGAATCAAAAGACCAGCAGGGAAACAGGCTTGAGGCTGATAGAGAAAGAAAGAACAGAAAGCATGCCGAGGAACTACCAGAGCAACGCAGAAGCAGACTCGCTGCTAAAAGAGAAAGTGAAAAAAGAAGGCGTGCCGAGGAACTACTAGAGCAACGCAGAAGCAGACTTGCTGCTAAAAGAGAAAGTGAAAAAAGAAGGCGTGCCGAGGAATCAAAAGACCAGCAGGGAAACAGGCTTGCTGCTGATCCAACCTACCATCTTCAAAGATACCACGATAGGAAGACTCTACACCGTTCACCCCAATCAACATGAATGCTTCTTTCTACGCCTGCTTTTGGTGAATGTACCCGGTCCGACATCCTTTGAGTATTTGAGGACTGTAAATGGTACTATACATGACACTTACCGTAGTGCATGCCAAGCTCTGAATTTATTGGAGAATGACCAACACTGGGATAACTGCATCAATGACGCGTGCGAAACGTCAACCCCAAGTCAAATTCGTGCATTGTTTGGCATCATTTTAACAACTTGCTCTCCATCAGCTCCTACAGAGTTATGGGAAAAATATAAGTAAAAAATGTCCGAAGATATACTCCATCAAAAATAGTTAGAGGCGTCTGATATGACTTTTGATTTTACATCAGAAATTTATAACTACACTTTAGTTATTATACAAGATTTTGTGCGTACGTATGGCAAACAAACCTCTTCAGGATTTGGGAATGCCTTCACCTAACCGTATCGCTGCTGTTTCGACATGTGTAGAATTGGATCGTGAACAAAGTTACAGTACGAGTGATCTATTGTCGTATGTACAAAATAACATTTCCAAGTTAACGTCAGAACAAAAAGACATTTATGATACGATAATGCATTGTGTCGATTTGGAGAAATTTTCTTTTTGGATGCGCCAGGAGGTACTGGTAAAACGTTTGTGATAAAACTGATTCTGGCATGAATTCGATCTAAAAATGATATAGCGTTGGCAATTGCGTCGTCCGGAATAGCCGCAACATTGCTGCCTGGTGGAAGAACTGCTCATTCCGCTTTGAAATTGCCTCTGAACTTGCATTCTACAGAAACTCCCACGTGCAATATTTCCAAATCATCTGGGATGGGTAAAGTATTGCAGCAATGCAAACTTATTATTTGGGATGAGTGCACAATGGCACATAAAAAATCGCTCGAGGCTCTGGATCAATGCTTGAAAGATTTGCGAGGGAAGTCGAAACCCTTTGGCAGCACCTTAATATTGCTTGCAGGAGATTTCAGGCAAACATTACCTATAATACCTAGATCAACTCCTGCAGACGAAATGAATGCTTGCCTGAAAAATTCTAATTTATGGGCACACGTAAAAACATTAAAATTAACTACAAATATGCGTGTCCGATTGCAAAACGATGACTCTGGTCAAACATTTTCAGATCAATTGCTGGCAATGGGAAACGGAAAGCTCCCAGTAGACTCAATTTCAGGACGTATACAACTACCTGCTGATTTCTGTAATTTAGTAACGTCCAAAAATGAATTGATTGAAAAAGTATTTCCGAATATTCTAAAAAATTATAAAAATAATAAATGGCTAAGTGAAAAAGCGATTCTCGCACCCAAAAATATAGACGTCCACGAAATCAACAATATTGTTTTGACCAAGATTCAAGACCAGGCAGTCCTTTATAAGTCAGTCGACACAGTTTTGGAACCAAATGAAGCGGTTAATTATCCATCTGAATTTTTAAATTCCATAGATCTTTCAGGGTTTCCACCACACGTGCTACAACTAAAAATAGGCGTACCAATAATATTGTTACGTAACATAAACCCACCAAAGCTTTGCAATGGCACTCGACTTGCCGTAAAAAAAAACAATGGAAAACCTAATAGAGGCCACAATCCTGACAGGGCCTTTTGAGGGTGAGGCTGTTCTTATTCCTCGCATTCCCATGATTCCAACAGATCTGCCTTTTCAATTTAAAAGATTGCAATTCCCAATTCGATTAGCATTTGCAATCACCATTAACAAAGCTCAAGGTCAATCATTAGAAAAATGTGGTATTGATCTTAATACTTATTGTTTTTCCCATGGACAATTGTACGTTGCATGTTCGAGGGTCGGTAAACCTGACAATCTATTTATATGCAGCGAGAATTGGACAGCGAAGAATGTTGTATATTCGCAAGTTTTACGCAGTTAATTTGTATTTCGGAACCAAATGAAGCGGTTAATTATCCATCTGAATTTTTAAATTCCATAGATCCTTCAGGGTGTCCACCACACCTGCTACAACTAAAAATAGGCGTACCAATAATACTTTTAAGAAATATCAACCCACCAAAGCTTTGCAATGGCACGCGACTTGCCGTAAAAAAAAACAATGGAAAACGTAATAGAGGCCATAATCTTGACAGGGCCTTTTGAGGGTGAGGCTGTTCTTATTCCTTGCATTCCCATGATTCCAACGGATCTGCCTTTTCAATTTAAAAGATTGCAATTCCCAATTTGATTAGCATTTGCAACCACCATCAACAAAGCTCAAGGGCAATCACTAGAAAAATGCGGTATAGATCTTAATACAGATTGCTTTACCAATGTACAATTGTATGTTGCATCTTTGAGGGTCGGTAAACCTGACAATCTATTTATACGCACAGACAATGGGACAGCGAAGACTGTTGTATATTCACAAGTTTTACGTAGTTAATTTGTATTGTATCTATCTATCTATCTATCTATATAAAAACGAGTTGTGTGTATGCATGTTTGTTTGTTTGTAAAAAGAGCGTTTGCATATGACGTCATTATTAGTACATACGGCTTTGTATATGGACAGACAATGGGAAAGCCAAGAATGATGTATATTCGCAATTTTTACGTAGTTTGAAACACATATATAAATCTATCTATATTCACAGGTGGGACACAGGGACACAACTACAATGGCGCGTAACTAATATGGCGCGTAACTAATATGGCGCGTAACTAATATGGCGCGTAACGACTTACGCGCGCGGTGGGGCTTGGGGGGGGGGGCGCGAAGCGCCCCCACCAACTAGGTATTGGGGTGGCGCGAAGCGCCACCCCAACAGCTAGTATGTATATATATATATATATATATATATACTAGCCATCTCAACCTTTCTTTCATTATAGCCCCAGAAAGCGGGATTGAACCACACTTTTTGTACAACCTACTGTTTGAAATACGGTCAGTCAGCCAGGTACCCAGAACAATCCGTAGGCAATTTCTCTGGAAAACATCTAGTAAATTTTCATCTGCTTTTCGGAGTGCCCATGCTTCAGAGCCATATTTGACCACTGTTATCACTGTAGCTTCCAATATTCTAATCTTGGTTTGTAGACTTATCTTTCTATTCTTCCAAACTTTTTTTTAACTGTGAAAAAACACCCTGAGCTTTAGCTATTCTACTTTTAAAATCTTCACTGCTCCCACCATCTTTACTAATAATACTACCAAGGTAACTGAAGCTCCCAACCTGATCAATCTTTTCGTTACCTAATGTCTCCTGTTCATCTTCACTTATTTCTAACCTTAGTGACTTAGTCTTCTTAACATTAATTTTCAAGCCTATTTTAGCACCCTGAACTCGTAAAACCTCTAAAAATTCATTCATTTCACACTTTTATCTAATATGCTTAAAACATCAGCATAATCTAAGTCCAGGAGCATTCTTCCTCCCCATTTGATTCCATGGTCTCCAATTGTCGTTCCTGTGCTCCTCAAGTCCATCAAAATGATCCATATAAAGGGGGATAGAACACAACCCTGCTTAACTCCTGATTTAATACAAAACCAGTTGCTAACCTCATTTCCTACCTCAACCGCAGCATTATTATTCTTGTACACAGCGCAAATCACTTTAATGTATTTTTCTGGTATATCATATAACAATAAGACCTTTGTTAACGCTGTTCTATCAACAGAATCGAAAGCTTGCTCATAATCGATAAAACTAAGGACCAAAGGTGTTTGACAACGAAGGGACTTCTCAATCATTAACCTAAGAGTGAAAACATGGTCGACAGATCCTCTACCTTTTCTAAAACCGCATTGTTCTTCCCTTAAAACTTTGTCTACAGCATGTCTCAGTTAAAAAAATATCATATTACTCAGTGATTTGCTACCTACAGAGACCAGACTAATGCCTCGATAATTACGACACTCACTCTTGTCACCTTTCTTATACAGGGGTTTAATTAAGGTTTTCCTAAAATCATTGGGTACTTCCCCTTTTTCAAAAATCATGTTCATAATCTTCAGTAGCTTATTCCTAACCTCAGAGCCACCATATTTAAGAAACTCATTAATCATACTATCAGCACCTGGGGCCTTATTATTTTTTAATCCTTTTAGTACTGTCGCTAATTCTTCCTCACTAAACGAATCTTCCTTCACATCCAAGGTATCACAAATATTTTCATTTTCATCTATATTTTTTCCTGCAACTGTATCTCGGTTTAGCACATTCTCAAAATGTTCCACCCATCTTTCTTTAACTTTTTTCCTTACCACTAATTGTAGCCCCATTTCTATCTTTAACTGGGACTAGTCCGGATTTGCTACTCCCTTTCAATTTATTAACATGCCAGTATAATATTTTACTATTATACCGTCTAGCCGCATCTTCCAGATCCTCAGCAATTTTATCCATCGCCTCCACTTCGCATTTCCTTAGTTCATATTTTAATGCTTTCTCCACTTTCTTTACATTCCTTTTGTTTTCATACGACCTATCACTCAGATAATTCTTATACAAACCCCTTCTACTCTCTATTAAATCTAAAGCTTTTTCACTAATATTCCTAGTTGCAGTCTTAGCACTCTTCCTTAGGACACCATCAGCAACTTCACAAATTGTTTTTCTGAAAATATTCCATCCATCTTCCACATTGTCAAATTGTAAACGTTCAAGTTTAGTACTCAACTGTTCCTGGAATTTTTTTCTCAAATTTTCATCCTGAAGTCTACCAACATCATAACTTTCCGGGAGGGAGTTACCCTTCCGAAATTTCAGCTTTAAATTAACCTTAGACACTGCTAGATGGTGATCTTTACTTTTAACATCAATAACGGCACTCCTATACACCCTAGTATCTTGTATTGATCCTGCTATTCTTCTGTTTACAATAACATAATGAATAAGGTTTGCTGTCTTACCATCACGTGAATACCATGTCAACTTATGGGCCATTTTGTGACCAAACACCGTATTGGTTATAACTAGTTTGTTATACGTACAAAATTGCAAAAGCCTATAGCCATTACTGTTTTCTTTTCCAACACCAAATTTACCTAGGCTAGGATACCATCTATCCCTATTTCTACCAGCCTGGGCAATAAAATCTCCTAGCAGAAACACTAGCAAAGAACCTACAATGGCAAAAGCCGAGGAAGCTGCTCAAAGAGTCTGTGCCAAAAGGCTTGCGGCTAATAGAGAAAGTATGAAAAGAAAGCGTGCCGAGGAATCACAAGAACAGCGTGAAAACAGGCTTGTGGCTAATAGGGAAAGTATGAAAAGAGGCTTGCGTCTCAAAGAGAAATCACCAAAAGAAAGCGTGCCGAGGAATCACAAGAGCAACCTGAAAATTTTCGCTTGGCATTCAGGAACATGCCCAGTCGATGATTATAGCTTGAGTAGATGTGTTCAAATCGGGACTATATCTAAGATTTGTCCCTATTGCAAGGCCTTGAAATTTAATGGTGAAACAAAGAGAAAGTGTTGCGCCTCAGGAAAAGTTAAACTTCTTCAACTAGCTGCACCACCAGAGCCATGGAAGACTTTGCATACTGGAACTACGTCAGAATCTTAGCGTCTTTTATCAAAGATCAGAAAATATAACTCATGTTTCCAAAGAAGATTTTTACAACTGTATTTCATCAGTGATAGAAATTCTGAATTAATTGCACGTTGCGAAATTTCTCCCGACGTTGAAAAGACTATCGTTTCCCAATTGCAACATCTTTTCCATGAAAAATAATAATTTAGTGCGTCTGTTCAATACAGCCATCGATTTGATGCCTACTGATACGCATAAAATTGTTATTTTTGCTGACAAAACGCCTCCTTGACAACATGTGCGTAGATACAATGCTCCAACTATCGACGAAGTGGCAATCGTTATGGTGGGTGATCAGTTTTTACCTCGAGATTATATTCTTCATAAGCAAAACGCTCAATTGGTAAGAATTGCTGAAACTCATCGATGCTACGATGCCCTACGATATCCTGTCATTTTTTGGGATGGAGCCGACTGCTATCACTTTAATAATAAATTCAAAGATCCATCCACTAACAAACAAACGGATAAGAAACGTAGCGTAATGCATTATTATTCCTATAGACTAATGATTCGGCAGGATGAAGACAATTACATTTTAAAATGCCGTCAATTGTTTCACAAATACATTTTTGTTTATTTAAGAATTAACGACGCTTCTTGACTACTATGGTCCCTGCGTCGGCCCTGCAGTGCATTCCTGCAGCGTGATTCGATCTCTGGGTCCCGTATTATCAAGCTAAGGTCAAATCCACTGCACCACCACAGGAATCACCAATACATCGTTGATATGTATGCAAAAATTGAATCAGACCGTTTCTATTTATCCGTCTGAATCAGACCAAGCTCCACTCTAAACAATACATTCATCCCGAGATGCAGTTGTAAATGACGGTTATACCACAAACGTTAGAAAATTAACGATTTTACCTTCGTCACATGGTGGCAGTCCTCGTCATATGCATGAATATGCTCAAGATGCTATTGCGTATGTTCGTCTCTATGGTCGTCCAGATTTATTTGTTGCATTTACTACATCAATCTTCGGCCGAGATACGGCAGCTTTTACTTCAAGGACAATCGGCGGTTCATAGACATGACATTACGGACCGTGTCTTCCGGCAAAAGTTGAAATCACTGATAAACTACATAGCAAAACTTAGTGTTTGGGTTAGTGTGATGATGGATGTACTCAGTAGAATGGCAAAAACGAGGATTGCCAAACGCACATATTTTAATCAGGCTGCATGATAAAATTACTGCTAATGAAATCGACGATGTGATTTCCGCTGAAATTCCTGATGAAAATGTCGATAAGGGCCTATATGATATTGTTGTAAAAACTATGATACATGGACCTTGCGGTGACTGAATGAAAATTCACCAAGCATGGCCAAAGGAAGGTGCACAAAGCAATATCCTCGACTTTTAGTACCCAACACAATTACTGGCAATGATGGTTACCCACAACAAAGAAGAAGATCTGCTGAAGATGGCGGTAAAACAGCAATAATAAAGAAGCATAACGGTACCACCATCGAAGTAGATAATCAGTGGGTTGTTCCATATTCACCTTTATTGTCAAAAAAATTTAATGCACACATAAACGTTGAATACTGTAACTCCGTAAAGGCAATCAAATACATATGTAAATACGTCACCAAAGGCAGTGACATGGCAGTTTTTGGCTTGCAGTCCGAAATCAGTGACATCGATGAAATCGTACAATACCAGGCTGGAAGATATATTAGCAGTAATGAAGCTATTTGGGGAATTCTTTCATTTCCGATACATGAACGAAGTCCAGCTGTTGTTCACTTAGCTCTACATTTACAGAATGAACAACGTGTTTGTTTTTTGGAATCCAACTTGCGACAAAGAGCCCTGATTCCACTGGATACGACGTTAACTGCTTTCATTTCATTATGTCAAAATGATTCTTTTGCAAAAATAAATGCTGTATACTGAAGTACCTTCGTATTATACGTGGAATGCTAAAAATAAAAAGCATTTGAACGTCGAAAACAGGGCAAGTCAGTCGACGGCCAACCTACCATCTTCAAAGATACCAAAATAGGCAGAGTCTACACCGTTCACCCCAATCAACATGAATGCTTCTTTCTACGCCTGCTTTTGGTGAATGTACCCGGTCGGACGTCCTTTGAGTATTTGAGAACTGTAAACGGTATTATACATTACACTTACCGTAGTGCATGCCAAGCTCTAAATTTATTGGAGAATTACCAACACTGGGATAACTGCATCAATCCAAGTCAAATTCGTGCATTGTTTGGAATCATACTAACAACTTGCTCTCCTTCAGCTCCTACAGAGCTATGGGAAAAATATAAACCGAAAATGACCGAGGATATACTCCATCAAAAACGGCTAGAGACGTCAGATATGACTTTTGATTTTACATAAGAAATTTATAACTACACTTTAGTTATTATTGAAGATTTGTGCGTATGTATGGCAAACAAACCTCTTCTTGGTCTGGGAATGCCTTCACCTAATCTTAACGCTGCTGTTTCAACAAGTGTAGAATTGGATCGTGAACAAAGTTACAGCACGAGTGATCTATTGTCGTATGTACAAAACAACATTTCTAAGTTTACGTCGGAGCAAAATGACATTTATGATAAGACAATGCATTGTGTCAGAAATCATTGTGAAAATCATTCAGAAATCATTGTGAAAAGAAGAAAAATCTTCTTTTTTGGATGCGCCAGGAGGTACTGGTAAAATATTTTAATAAAATTGATTCTGGCAGCAATTTGATCAAAAAATGATATAGCGTTGGCAATTGCGTCGTCCGGAATAGCCGCAACATTGCTGCCTGGTGAAAGAACTGCTCATTCCGCTTTGAAATCGCCTCTGAAAGTTTATTCTACAGAAACTCCCACGTGCAATATTTCCAAATCATCTGGAATGGGTAAAGTATTGCAGCAATGCAAACTTATTATTTGGGACGAGTGCACAATGGCACACAAAAAATCGCTCGAGGATTTGGATCAATCTTTGAGAGATTTGCGAGGGAATTTGAAACCCTTTGGCAGCACATTAATATTGCTTGCGGGAGATTTCAGGCAAACATTACCTATAATACCTAGATCAACCCCTGCAGACGAAATGAATGTTTTGCCTGAAAAATTCTAATTTATGGTCACACGTAAAGACATTAAAATTAACTACAAATATGCATGTCCGATTACAAAACGATGACTCTAGTCAGACGTTTTCAGATCAATTGCTGGCAACTGGAAACGGAAAGCTCCCAGTAGACTCAATTTCAGGACGTATACAAATGCCTGCTGCATTCTGTAATTTAGTGAAGTCCAAAAATGAATTGGTTGAAAAAGTATTTCCGAATATTCTAACCAATTATAAAAATCATAAATGGCTAAGTGAACGAGCGATTCTGGCAGCCAAGAATAAAGACGTCCACGATATCAGCAATATTGTTTTGACCAGGATTCGAGAGCAGGCAGTCCTTTACATGTCAGTCGAAACAGTTCTGGAACCAAAGGAGGCGGTTAATTATCCATCTGAATTTCTAAATTCCCTGGATCTCCCAGGGTTTTGACCACACGTGCTACAACTAAAAATAGGCGTAGCAATATTCGCAAGTTTTACGCAGTTAATTTGTATTGTATATGTATATGTATATCTATCTATCTCTCTATATAAAAATAAGTTGCATGTATGCATGTTTGTTTGTTTGTAAAATGAGCGTTTGCATATGACGCCATTATAAGTATATAAGGCTTTGTATATGCACAGACAATGGCACAGCCAAGAATATTGTATATTCGCAAGTTTTACGTAGTTAAAAACATATATATATATATATATACTAGCTGTTGGGGTGGCGCTTCGCGCCACCCCAACACCTAGTTGGTGGGGGCGCTTCGCGCCCCCCCCCAAGCCCCCCCGCGCGCGTAAGTCGTTACGCGCCATAATAGTTACGCGCCATTGTAGTTGTGTCCCTATGTCCCACCTGTGAATATAGATAGATATATATATATGGTTTTAACTACGTAAAACTTGCGAATATACAACATTCTTTGCTGTCCCATTGTCTTTGCATATAAATAGATTGTCAGGTTTACCGACTCTTGAACATGCAACATATAATGGTCCATGGGAAAACAATCTGTATTCAGATCTATACCTCATGATTCTAATGATTGCCCTTGAGCTTTGTTGATGGTGATTGCTAATCGACCATTCCCTGTCCCGGTGTCCCGGTCGTCATTTACATCCCCCTGTTTCCCCCGGTGTCCCCGTTGTAGTTGTGTCCTTGTGTCCCGGTCGTCATTTATATTCCCTGTGTCCCGGGTCCCGGTCGTCATTTGTATCCCGGTGTCCCGGTCTGTATATACATTCGTTTTTTAGTTTTGTTTTTCTCCTTTATTTTTTTCCTTTTTTTTTCTTTTTTAGCTTATTTAGATTTTTAGATTTTTTAGTTTTTTTTATTAGTTTTTAGTTTTTTTTCTTTTTAGTTTTTTTGTCCCGGTCGTCATTTATATCCCCCTGTTTCCCCCGGTGTCCCCGTTGTAGTTGTGTCCCTGTGTCCCGGTCGTTATTTATATTCCCTGTGTCCCGGTCGAACTTATGTCCTGGTCGTCATTTATACTCCCTGTGTCCCTGTGCTTTGTTGATTGCTAATCGAACATTCCTTTTGTCCTGGTCGCTTTCTCTTTGAGTGTCGTCATTTATTAGTTTTTTCCTTTTTTTTTAGTTTTTTATTGGTTTTCACCTTTATTTTAGCTTATTTTTCAGTTTTTTCCTTTTTTTTAGTTTTTTTTTATTTTTTATTTTTTTTAATTTTTACCTTTTTTTAGTTTTTTAGCTTTTTTACTTTTTTTATTAGTTTTTAGTTTTTTTTGTAGTTTTTGCCTTTTTTTAGTTTTTTCAGTTTTTTTTTTAGTTTTTTATTGGTTTTTACCTTTATAGTTTTTTTAGTTTTTTAGCTTTTTTATTTTTTTATTAGTTTTTAGTTTTTTTTGTAGTTTTTGCCTTTTTTTAGTTTTTTCAGTTTTGACGTCACCTGATCCAGTTTTTTCAGGTGACGTCAACTGACACATCCATCCATCCATCCACAGACAACTTATTTTTATATATATAGAAGATATATATATCTATCTATATTCACAGGTGGGACACAGGGAAACAACTACAATGGTACGAAACTAATATGACGCGTGACTACTTATGCGCGCGGTGGGGCTTGGGGGGTGGGGCATATATATATATATATATATATATATATATATATATATATATATATATATATATATATATATATATATATATATATATATATATATATATATATACTAGCTGTTGGGGTTAGCTTTTTACCTTTTTTAGTTTTTTTTAGTTTTTTAGATGAAAATTTTTTTTAGTTTTTTTCCTTTTTTTCCTTTTTTTCTTTTTAGTTTTTACCTTTTATTTAGCTTTTTTATTTTTTTTCGTTTTTTCTTTTTACTTTTTTTGTTAGTTTTATCTTTTTTTTTTTTTTTTTTTTCTTAATTTTATTAGTTTTCTTTTTCTCTTCTATTTTTCAGTTTTTTCCTTTTGGTCAGTTTTTTTTTTAGTTTTTAGTTTTTTTAGTTTTTTACCTTTTTTTAGTTTTTTTAGTTTTTCAGCTTTTTTATTTTTTTTATTAGTTTTTAGTTTTTTGTTGTAGTTTTTGCCTTTTTTTTTGTTTTTTCAGTTTTTTTTTTAGTTTTTAGTTTTTTATCTTCTTTAGCCTAACCAGGATTTGAACCTGGGACCTTCATTCTCCGTTCTGACACCCTCTCTCACCGAGTGACTACTCCAGCATGTTCAATTTGGTGTTTTAAATGGTATATTATTAACCAAATTAATGTGTTTTACAATATACTAAGCATCGTCATAACAAAAATGACGACAACTAATTTCATGACGTCAGTAACACAGAAACATGACGTCACCTGATCCATTTCTCTTCTATTTTTCAGTTTTTTCCTTTTTGTTAGTTTTTTTTTTAGTTTTTAGTTTTTTTAGTTTTTTACCTTTTTTTAGTTTTTTTTAGTTTTTCAGCTTTTTTATTTTTTTTATTAGTTTTTAGTTTTTTTTTGTAGTTTTTGCCTTTTTTTAGTTTTTTCAGTTTTTTTTTAGTTTTTAGTTTTTTACCTTTTTTAGCCTAACCAGGATTTGAACCTGGGACCTTCATTCTCCGTTCTGAAACCCTCTCTCACCGAGTGACTACTCCAGCATGTTCAATTTGGTGTTTTAAATGGTATATTATTAACCAAATTAATGTGTTTTACATTATACTAAGCATCGTCATAACAAAAATGACGACAACTAATTTCATGACGTCAGTCGACACAGAAACATGACGTCACCTGATCCACAGATCCACAGACAGACAACTTATTTTTATATATACAGATAGATATATATATATATATACTAGCTGTTGGGGTGGCGCTTCGCGCCACCCCAACACCTAGTTGGTGGGGGCGCTTCGCGCCCCCCCAAGCCCCCCCGCGCGCGTAAGTCGTTACGCGCCATATTAGTTACGCGCCATTGTAGTTGTGTCCCTATGTCCCACCTGTGAATATATATATATATATATATATATATATATATATATATATATATATATATATATATATATATATATATATATATATATATATATATAAATATATATATATATATATTTTTAACTACGTAAAACTTGAGAATATACAACATACTTTGCTGTCCCATTGTCTGTGCATATAAATAGATTTTCAGGTCTACCGACTCTTGAACATGCAACATATAATGGTCCATGGGAAAACAATCCGTATTCAGATCTATACCTCATGATTCTAATGATTGCCCTTGAGCTTTGTTGATGGTGATTGCTAATCGACCATTCCCTGAGTCGCCATCGTCATTTATATATCCCCCTGTGCACCCCGGCGTCCCCTTTGTAGTTATGTCCCTGTGTCCCGGTCGTCATTTATATTCCCTGTGTCCCGGTCGTCATTTGTGTCCCGGTGTTCCAGTCTGTGATTTCTCTTTGAGTGTCCCGGGCGTCATTTATATTCCTTGTGTCCCGGTGTCCCGGTCGTCATTTATATCCCACTGTGCCCCCCGGCGTCCCCATTGTAGTTGTGTCCCTGTGTCCCGGTCGTCATTTATATTCCCTGTGTCCCGGTCGTCATTTGTATCCCGGTGTCCCGGTCTGTATATACATTCGTTTTTCTCCTTTATTTTTTTCCTTTTTTCTTTTTTTTCTTTTTTAGTTTATTTAGATTTTTAGATTTTTTAGTTTTTTTATTAGTTTTTAGTTTTTTTGTAGTTTTTACCATTTTTTTAGTTTTTTTTTTTTTTTTTTTACTTATGTCCTGGTCGTCATTTATACTCCCTGTGTCCCGGTCGTCATTTGTGTCTCGGTGCTTTGTTGATTGCTAATTTATATTATATTTATATTTATATCTTTTATATTTATTAATATTTTTTTAGTTTTCTTTTTCTCTTATTTTTCAGTTTTTTCCTTTTTTTTAGTTTTTTCTTTTTTAGTTTTTAGTTTTTTTTTTTGTTTTTTACCTTTTTTTAGTTTTTTTAGTTTTTTAGCTTTTTTAGTTTTTTTTATTAGTTTTTAGTTTTTTTTTTAGTTTTTGCCTTTTTTTAGTTTTTTCAGTTTTTTTTAGTTTTTAGTTTTTTACCTTTTTTTAGTTTTTTTTAGTTTTTTAGCTTTTTTCTTTTTAGTTTTTTTTATTAGTTTTTACCTTTTTTAGTTTTTTTTCTTCTTTTGTATTAGTGTGAAATAATTCAGACGTCATATGCGGACAAACACGACGTCACTCGACAGACAGACAGACAGACATAACCCACAAACAACTTATTTTTATATATATTTATTCATATTTTTTTAGTTTTTTTTTTCTCTTTTATTTTTCAGTTTTTTCCTTTTATTCAGTTTTTTTCTTTTTTAGTTTTTAGTTTTTTACCTTTTTTTAGTTTTTTAGCTTTTTTAGCTTTTTTAGTTTTTTTATTAGTTTTTATTTTTTTTGTAGTTTTTGCCTTTTTTTATTTTTTTCAGTTTTTTTTTAGTTATTAGATTTTTACCTTTTTTTAGTTTTTTTTTAGTTTTTTAGCTTTTTTAGTTTTTTTTTCTTTTTAGTTTTTTTTGTAGTTTTTACCTTTTTTAGTTTTTTTCTTCTTTTGTATTAGTGTGAAATAATTCAGACGTCATATGCGGACAAACATGACGTCACCTGATCCACGATCCACAGATCCACAGACAACTTATTTTTATATATATAGATATAAGTTGTCTGTATGTGTGTGTGTCCAGTGACGTCATGTTTGTGTGTCGACTGACGTCATGATTGTCGACTGACGTCATTATAAGGATTGAGCTGTATGCGTCATGAAGTTGTTTGTCGACTGACGTCATGTTTGTCAACTGATGAAATTAAATACCGGGACACTGGGACACAAATGACGACCGGGACACAGGGAATATAAATGACGACCGGGAACCTCAAAGAGAAATTACAGACTGGGACATCCGGACACAAATCACGACCGGGACACAGGGAATATAAATGACGACCGGGACACAGGGACACAACTACAACGGGGACACCGGGGGCACAGGCGGGATATATAAATGACAACCGGGACACAGGGATTGTTCGAATAGAAATTACAGACCGGGACACGTGGACACAAATGACGACCGTAACACAGGGAATATAAATGACGACCGAGATACTCAAAGAGAAATTACAAAGTGGGACACTGGGACACAAATGACGACCGGGACACAGGGAATATAAATGACGACCGGGACACAGGGAAACATCATTAGAATAATAAGGTATAGATCTGAATACGGATTGTTTTTACCATGGACAATATATGTTGCATATTCAAGAGTCAGTAAACCTGACAATCTATTTACATGCAACATATATATATATAGACTACCTGTCTGTGCATTGTCTGTGCATATAAATAGATTGTCAGGTTTACCGACTCTTGAACATGCAACATATAATGGTCCATGGGAAAACAATCCGTATTCAGATCTATACCTCATGATTCTAATGATTGCCCTTGAGCTTTGTTGATGGTGATTGCTAATCGACGATTCGCTGTGTCACCGTCGTCATTTATATATCCCCGTGTGCCCCCCAGTGTCCCAGTCGTCATTTATATTCCATGTGTTCCGGTCGTCATTTATGTCCCGGTGTCCCAGTCTGTGAATTCTCTTTGAGGGTCCCGGGCGTCATTGATATTCCTTGTGTCCCGGTGTCCCGGTCGTCATTCGTGTCCCGGTGTCCCAGTCTGTATATACATTCGTTTTTGAATTGGTCTTTTTTTTTAGGTTTTAGTTTTCTGCCTTTTTTAGTTTTTTTTAGTTATACCTCATGATTCTAATGATTGCCCTTGATGGTGATTGCTAATCGAACATTCTCTGTGTCCCCATCGTCATTTATATATCCCCCTGTGCCCCCCGGCGCCCCCGTTGTAGTTGTGTCCTGTGTTCCGGTCGTCATTTATATTCCCTGTGTCCCGGTCGTCATTTGTATTCCGGTGTCCCAGTCTGTATATACATTCGTTTTTAGAATGGTAAATGATGAAATAAATTTTTGTATTTTTCCCCTTTTTTTCTTTTTAGTTTTTTTGGTTTTTACATTTTTTTAGTTTTTTTAGTTTTTTTTTCTTTTTCTTTTTAGTTTTTTTTATTTTTATTTTTTTAGTTTTGTTTTTCTCCTTTATTTTTCTTTTTGTTTCCTTTTTTAGTTTTTTTTATTTTTTAGTTTTTTTAGTTTTTTAGCTTTTTTAGTTTTTTTATTAGTTTTTAGTTTGTTTTTTTCTTTTTAGTTTTTTTGTAGTTTTTACCTTTTTTTTGTTTTTTTTTTACTTATGTCCTGGTCGTCATTTATACTCCCTGTGTCCCGGTCGTCATTTGTGATGGTTTGTTGACGGTGTTTTGTTGATGGTGATTGCTAATTGAACATTCCTTGTGTCCCGGTCGCTTTCTCTTTGAGTGTCCCGGTCGTCATTTATATTCCCTATGTGCCGGTGTCCTGGTCGTCATTTGTGTCCCAATGTAATTTCGTAATTTCGTCAGTCGAAAACATGACGTCAGCCGACACAGAAACATGACGTCACCTGATCCACAGATCCACAGACAGACAACTTATTTTTATATATATAGATATATAAATATATATCTATATATATATATATATATATATATATATATATATATATATATATATATATATATATATATATATATATATATATATATATATATATATATTCACAGGTGGGACACAGGGACACAACTACAATGGCGCGTAACGACTTACGCGCACGGGGGGGGGGGCTTGGGGGAGCGTGAAGCATCTCACTAGCTAGGTGTTGGGGTGGCGCTTCGCGCCACCCCAACACCTAGTTGGTGGGGGCGCTTCAACCCCCCCGCCCCAAGCCCCCCCGCGCGCGTAAGTCGTTACGCGCTATATTAGTTACGCGCCATTGTAGTTGTGTCCCTATGTCCCAACTGTGAATTTGTGTCCCAATGTAATTTCGTAATTTCGTCAGTCGAAAACATGACGTCAGCCGACACAGAAACATGAGGTCACAAATGTTTAAGAATGTTTATTTCCTTTGAAAGCATAGTTGGCTTTGAGAACCAACAATTTTTTTTATTGTTTAAGTCTTTACGGACGAAAGAGTTGTCAAATTCTACGAGCTAGTTTTTCTTATCTTCCAAGAGAAGACTCACACAAATTACCGTTAATAAGTAAATGAAATGCAAAACAAACTGTAATTACAAAAGATAACCTAGTCAAGGTCAAAACGAGCAAGAATTAAAAAGAGTAGGGCGGACAACCCCCATGTCTTTTCAAGACCAGAACATAATTTGCACTTTACTATAAAAAAATAATAATAATAAACATAGATTTGCAGTTTAATATAAAATTCTGATATTTATTCCTTAAAGTCTTAATACTTCTTTATTTATTAAAGTCAAAACAGTGAAAACATTTAAAAAGAGTTTTTCAGTGAAGAGCAAATTATATTCTGGCCTTTGAAAGAATTGGTCCAAAAAGCAAACAGAGCTCTGCAAGGGTTGAGTGATTTTGTAGGCCCTAGCTTACTTGGCATTAACGTGGCAAAGAATAATCATATCCTGTTTAATCGGACTCTAATCTTCCCAGTGAAAGAGCAATAAATGGTTCTTTATTAAATCAGGTCGAGGAGGTGCGGTTCCTGCTCAACCTAATCAGGTTCTGATCATTCTTAATCAAAACCACAGCTGGAGAAAACGCACTGATGTGGTTGCGTGTAAGGAGGTTCATAGCCTTGGGATTTTAAGACGTTTAAAATTTTTTTATCTTCTCATATTTTAGTTCTTTTATATTACTCTTTGATTGAGCCTTCTACGAATTGCGGATGTATCATTTGGGCTAGTAATTTAAAATAAAGCAGCAAGGTTAATTGGTAAATATAATACAGGAGTTTTAATAAGAGTTGATTTTTAGGAAACTTATGGTTTTGAATGTTGGTGAAATTGGAGATTTTCAATAATTTTTGTATGTTTCAGAATTTGAATGGTTTCGCGCCTGACGCGGATCCAGTCCGGTTACATCAATTACGTATCTACGACATTTATAAGCGTTTTCCAAGATTTCAGGTTTCCACTTCAACTCCCCCCCCCCAATGTCAAAAGATCTGGTCATGATTTGAAATAAGAGGTCTGAAACATGAGTTCCTTCTAAATATCAAATTTCATTAAGATCTGGTCACTCTTACTTAAGCTAAAATTACCTTAGATTTTCAGATTTTCCCTAATTAGCAACCCCCAGTTCCCTCAAAGACAACGGATCCGTTCCAATTATGTCAATCACGTATCAATAACTTGTGCTTATTCTTCCCATCAACTTTCACCTCGATCTCTCTACTCTAAGCGTTTTCAAAGATTTCTGGTTTCCAAGATTTGTTTCCCCCCCCCTCCAACCCTCTATGTCCTTGAATCAAATTCAAATTGAAAATGGAGCATCTGAGACATAAGATTAATCTATGTATGAAGTTTCATTAAGATCCGATGACCCATTCGTAAGATACCTCGATTTTCACGTTTTCCAAGAATTCTGGTTTCCCCCTCCTGCTCCCCCTAATGTCACTGGATCTGGTTGGGATTTAAAGTAAGAGTCCTGAAGCACAAGATCCTTCTAAATATCAAATTTCATTAAGATCGGATCACCCGTTCGTAAGTTAGAAAAACCTCATTTTTTCTAATTTTCCGAATTAACCCCCCCCCCCCACCCCAACTCCACCAAACAGAAAAGATCCTGTCCAGTTATTTCAGTCTAGTTTTTCAGAATTAACCCTCCCCCTCCAACCCCTCAAACAGAGTAGATCCTTTCCGGTTATGTCAATCACGTATCGAAGACTTCTGTTTATTTTTTCCGCCAAGTTTCATCCCAATCCCTCCACTCTAAGCGTTTTCCAATATTTTATGTTCCACCCCCTCCAACTCCCCCCAATGTCATCGGGTCTGTTCGGGATTTAAAATTAAAGCTCTGAGACACGATATCATTCCAAACGTCAAATTTCATCAAGATCTCATCACTCGTTCGGAAGTTAAAAATACTTCATTTTTCTATATTTTCCGAATTAACCCCCCCCCCCACTCCCCTCCAGATGGTCAAATCGGGAACATAACTATTTCTAATTTAATCTGGTTCAGTCCCAGATACGCCTGCCAAATTTTATCGTCCTAGCTTAACTGGAAATGCCTAAAGTAGCAAAACCGGGACCGACAGACAGAAAGACCGACAGAATTTCCGATCGCTATATGTCACTTGGTTAATACCAAGTGTCATAAAAACTGGTTAAAGAGGCGTTTCCTTGCAGACAGCTGGTGAGTATGAAACTTGATTACGAGAGAGGACAATTTAAGTATTTTGGTCTTTTTTCTGTTATTATTTCATCTTTTCGTTAGTTTATTATTCTATAATTATTATTAATATTTGTCTTTTATTTTTATTTATTCGTGTTTATTTCAGTGGTTAGTTGTGTAATTTAGTAATTGTGTACTGGTCGTGCTTGTCAAGCATATTCGGGCTTTGTTTGTAACAACCGGTCGTCAAGCCCGCATGAATTATTTTTAATAAAGGTGCTGCTGAATTTATGCTGTTGAATCATATAAAAAAGTCAAACGAAAAATATGACCAGGGTTAGTCCTCGTAAAAGATACAAAATATTTTTTTTTTTGATATATTAATACTGAGTAGCCTAGTTTAAGAGAACCTCGCGTCAACCAGCAATCGGTTTATTGGTCTTTACATGCTCAAAAAGTTTCCCAACTACTCCATAAATTACCATTTTCACTTGGTTGAGCAGAATTTTTCAAATGAATTTACGCTACCAAAAAAAGGGATACTCACGCCAAAAGAAATAGGATGTCCAGATTGATTGAAATTCATCAATTGAAATTGAGGGTCGTCTGGTCCATGCATGTGAACTAGTACATGGTTCAAATTTGCTGGATCAGCAACTTCGGTCCGATTCGGTCCAACTTCGGTCACTGGACCAATATAAACGGCCCAGTGGCGGAAGGGATGCTTTCTGTTTTCTCTTTTGAACTCTAGCAAATCGCCTGAAATATTTTAAGTTCCATTCAGCAGTTCTCAGTCAAACTACTAATGTTTCAGCATATGAGGCGTATTTTAAAGTATTTTCCGTTTGAACATATGTACACAGCGAAAGATCATTTCAATAAAGTAAATGTATTTCCAGAATACATTCAATTTTTTTACATAGTTACCAAGTTTTTCCTAACACTTATTATAATTCTCAACGTATTTTAAAATAAAGTCTTCATCTTGCTCCCGTCTCCAATAGCCAAGACTTCACTGCTGTTTTAAAGTCGTCGTCATCTTTGTACCTGTTGCGACTGAAATTAGAAATTTGAACAGACTCTTTCGCAGCACAAAATCATAGCTTCGGTGTTTTGGGATAGGCAAGGTGTTTTTTGTTCGACTTCGTGCAACAAAAAACTACTATCAATGAAGAAGAATACTGCCCAACCCTCAAAAAAGCTCCGTAGAAAGAATAAAAAAAACTTGGCTTTTGTTGTTGGTGTAATTGAATGGAACTTCCAGAATTTCTTCTCTGTGCTCCAGGATGCTTTTTCTATTTTTTCTTTAGCCTAAAAAAAAACAAAAAAAAAAACGATTCTAGACGAGTTTTATTGACCCACCATATTCACAATCATGCTTCGCTGTACTGATTAATCTACTGCACTTAAACTAACAATTAGTCTAATACCTAATCAAAAATCATAAAATATCAACTTTGTCAATTATAAATACGAAATTTACAATTGTAAAAAATTCATAAAGTCAACTAAAAAAAACTTGGCATGCTGGCAAAGGAGATTGTCCTTCTTCATAACAACACAAGCCCTCACACTGGGGGTCAGACCCGTTCGACAGTTTTGACTCTTTTGGATCACTCAAAATATAAGTCCCGATCTTACGCCGAGTGACTACAATGAGTTTCTCCAACTCGGGCAACACCTCATTGCACCTCAGTGCCAACCGGCACAATGATGATAAAAATGTAAAAACGAAAGCAAATTCATGCTTACCAGAACACCCGGCAAGTTATTATACAGCAGTTAATTTGAAAATAGTTCACAACAAACTTGGCAACTGTGCTGTTAAATGGAGAAAAGTCTGTACTTTTTGAAGATAAATTTACTTTTTTAGAATAATCTTCGTTGTGTACTTATATTCCAATAGAAATTACTTAAAAACAAAACAAAAAACCACACTTTGCATACTTAACGATAACTGATTTTACACTTATTTAGATAAATTATTTCAAACAGATTAAACTACAATGAAAGAAAGAGAGAGCGGCGAAAGGGAAATGGAGATGAGCAGAAAGAAAGAAACAGAGGAGAAAGACAGCGATGGAAGCGCAAATATGCGACAGTGATTGAGAGGAAAGTGATAAGGAAAAATGGAGAGACAGAGAAAGGGAGAGAGAGACATACAGAGGCAAAGACGCAGCAGACATGAAACTGCCGAGACAAGGTTTAGTGCCTGTCCTTGCCTTTTGCATCAGAAAAATTTACTTTTCATGCTGGTTGAAAATATATATATTTCTTGGAGTTTAAAGATACCCGTTGGAAGATAGAAAGCTGAGTAAGCTCGTCTAATTTTTGAAAAAAAAGGAGTAACATCCCCAAAAAAGTTAGGTGATAGTAATAAAAATTATATTATCACATAGAATGTATGAGAGAAATATAGAGTTAAAATTTCAAGCTCTGATTGACAAACCTAGTCTATACAACTGTCGATTTAAAATTCTAATATAGTCAATCAATTTATGGTTTTCTGCCAACAACATATTAGTAGTGACAGAATTGTGGATTCCAGAAGTGCCCTAATCCTTCAAACACCAGTCCCAAAACATTTTTTTAACTTTACAAGATACAGGTGTCTGTTACATCAAACGAAATGTTTTATAGGATATGCAGTTGTCTGTTACGTCATGGGGAATGTTAACTTTTGCGTTTTACATAACAGAGAGTCTTTGAAAACCAACAAAGGCCAGAAAAAAACCTTCAGGGGCTAGCTAGTGGGTAACCTAAAAGACAACGGACCCCGAGCGAGAAATTCCACCAGGTTCCTAGCTTCCAATTCCACCAGAAAGCCTTACCATTCGATTTCACCAGGGCCAATTCCTGACTACTCGGGGATCCCCCGCATCCAATTTCGTTGGGGGCCCCCTAGAATCCAATTTCATCGGCCCCCTAGCCTAACCACCAGGGCTATAAAATCTAATTGCACTGGGACCTAGCATCCAATTAAACCAGGGCCCTAGCCTAACCACAAAGAGGGGGAAGGGGATAGCAACCAATTTCACAAACAAGATGTTTTTCAAGAAGTCTCAAGATTTCTCTGTTTGTTATGTAATAGAAGAATTTTTACTGGTGCTAAGTCTGATGCATTCTGACGTGACTTGTTTCTTCAGGTCCCATAGGGAAGCCCCAACTGTAATAGTGGAGGGAGCACACATGGTGTGTTTCGTAATGACGGTGCAAACTTGGGTGATACATATAGCTTTAAGATACTTTTTTTTCAAAACATTTTGCTGGGAACCTCTATATTCAAATATTTTAAGTCCGTGTTAGGATTCAAAAGGGGCTCCTCCTCAATGGAACTGTGCCTTGGACATCTGGACCAGCCAACCATTCTATTATTAATATTCGGGAAATCCTTTCTAGCGAAAATGTTTTGAAAAATCTATTGTCAGCGTATTTCCTACGCCCATCAATTCCAAGAACACACCAAATCAAACTTCACACATCAAAATCCCTCCCACAGACCTCAGCACAAGGGTTGTAAGTTATTCTCCGAGGGCATATAAGGCTTTTATGGAAAGGATGGTCATATAAACTTCAAAGAGGGCTCATTGAGTTGGAAATCAGATGTTCTAGCGCCCTTTTCCAGAGTCAAAATGCTTGAGGGAGCCACTACCTACGTTGTATGAAACAGTTCGTGGTAACGAACTGTAGTAAGAAGCAACCCGGTTCAATACAAACCGAAACTCTAAAAAACGGAACTTTGACACCAATAGTTACATAAAAGAATTGCGACTTAACACTAATTTTAAATATATAATTTTCATCAAGTTTAGTCTTACCCATCAAAAGTTGTGAGCCTGAGAAAATTTGTCTTATTTTAGATAATAGGGGGAAACACCCTCTAAAAGTCAGGATGGCACGAAAATCGCACCATCAGATTCAGCTTATCAGAAAACTCTACAAGTTTCAAGCTCATATCTACAAAAATGTAGAATTTTGTGTTTTTGCAAGAAGACATATCACGCATGCGTGTTTAATTTTTTTTTTCAGGAGTGATTGTATTGACCCAGAGGTCCTAGAATGTGGTGACAGAGCTCATTCTAACAGAAATTAAAAGTACTAGTGCCCTTTTTAAGAGACAAAAAATTGGAGGGCACCTAAGCCCCCTCCCACGCAAACATTTCCTCAAAATCACTGTCTCAAAATTTTCCCTGTCCCTGGGGAGAGGCTTCAAGTTACAAATTTTGACCATTGTTCACATATAGTAATGGTTATTATTAAGTGTACAGACCTTTTCAGGGGGACCTTTTCAAGTTGGGGTAAGGGTGGTTTGGGCGGCTTACGTGGGACGATCTTTCCACGGAGGAGTTTTCTCATGAGGGAACAGAATTTCTATGAAGAAGGCCCAGGATTTTCTAGCATTATTTAAAAAAATAAGAAAATAAATATTTTTTCAACTGCAAGTAATAAGAAGCATTAAAACTTAAAACAAAGATAAACTATTACGTATATAATGGGGTTCGTCTCCACAATACCTTGGTCTTTACGCTAAAGTATTTTATGTAGTTTCAACTATTTATTCTACGGCCTTTGTGATTCAGGGGTCATTCTTAAAGGTTTGGGACAAAATTCAACCTTTAGTGTAAAGGTCAAGGTATTGACAAGGGGGATGAACCCCCTCATATACGTATTAAAAATACACAATATAGAAGTTCCTTACGTAAGTTAATTCGTAAGGGACGTATGTTTATTACTAACAAAAACGTTCGCAAAAAAATATAGTTGTATTTTTAAGTAGCCACAAATTGGAAGGCAACTAAGCCTCCTCCCCCACCCATTTTTTTTATCAAAATCGTCTGATCAAAATTATGAGAAAGTTATTTAGCAAAAAAAAAATTAATATTGAAATTCCATTTTATTTATTCATGGGTGGTGAGCCAAAATCAAAACATGCCTTAATTCTAAAACCTTCAGAAATTAAATACAACAAAAAAGTTTTTTAGCTTCAAATAAGGAGCAACATTAAAGCTTAAAACGAACGGAAATTGTTCCGTATATGAACACCTCACTCTTTACGCTAAAGTTTTAAATTGTTTTAAAAAGTAGACTTATGACAAAGAGTCAAACTTTAGCGTATATAGTGAGGCGTTGAGGAGGGAAAATCCTTTTTTCCTGTCATATATTCCCTCCTGTCAGGAGGAAAAATCCTGTCATATATGGAATAGTTTCTGTTCGTTTCAAATTTTAATGTCACTCCTTACTGTGGACCTAGCATGTGAAAAATACGGCAATAAACAAGTGTGGTCTGATCAAGGTCGAATTTATATACGTATTGCGAGTGAAGCTTTCCCCCGTCGCCTATGGTCGTTGCAAGATGTCGCTTAGATTTTTTTTTTTCAATAGGAATCAGTACAGTTTATATTGTTCTTATTTCTTGATAATTAGTTTTGCCGTTACACCTGAAGGATCGATTGGATGAATTAGAAAATAATGCTTTAGATTTTAATGAAATTTTAGAGTGTAAAATTGCTCAAGATAGTGTTGTAAAATGCCCTGAGCCAGTAAGAAAAAGTCAGTATGTATCATTTGAATTTCCAATACGGAAAGAAAATAAGAGTTTTCGTGTGTCTGAATGGAATTGCCATGTTACGTCATCGTCTGAGGATATTGAAAATTTTTTTGTCTGCTATGAATAGTAGCATTGATGTATTAGGTATTTTTGAAACGTTTTTACACGTTTCATTTTTTCTGTATAAAACGTGAAACGTTTTTATGTATGGACAGCTGTCTCTCGACTTACATTTTTCCAGGTTACCAAATGATTTCGAAGGTTAGAAATCGGATGAGACAAGGAGGTTTCTCTTTTTTGTTGAAAAATGGAATAAAATTTAAAGAAAGTGATGATTTATGCCTTTGGATTGAAGGGAAAGTGGAAATTTTTTCTGTGGAAATTGTATTTGATGAGAATAAAAAGATAGTAATTTGTTTGGTTTATAAACCACCTAGCACTCCCTCGGTTGAGTTCCTTGATTTATTTGATGATTATTTATGTAAACTTCTGTCTGTAAAAAATGAATGCATAATCATGAGTGATTTTAATTTTGATTTGTTATGTTTGAATAGCTATAATTTTGAGTTTTTCAGCTTGATGTTTTCGCATGGTTATTTCCCAATGAATCGCCTTCCTTCTAGAATAACTTAACATTCTGCTACTCTTATTGATAATGTGTTTCTCCCTTCAAATTTAGTTCCTGATTCTTATTGTGATATCATGATCCTCCCAGGATCTGATCATCTTCCTCTTTCATGTACGATAAAGCAGCGGAGCCCGACTTACGAAAAGTCGAGGCGTAAACTTATAAGAGATCTTCGGCCGGCAAATTTACATGAGAACCGGATCTCTCGCGTGCCCTCGACAACTTTCTTGGGATGATTACTCCGATATTTGAGTCTGCTTGTCCCTTGAAACTTACTAGGAAAAAAGAACGAGATATCCCCCGAAAACTTTAAGTTGATGAAGTTGTTGAAGCTTTAAATGCTCGTAACGCTTGCTTCTTTAAAAGTTTAAATGACTCATCTGAAGAAAGTAAAAATGAATACATTCGTCAACGAAATTTAGTGAATAAGTTAAGACGTTCAAAAAAAAAATATTACATCGAAAAATTTAATGAACAAAAAGGTGATATGCGGGGCACTTGGCAGACCATTAACGGCGTGATTAAAGGCACAGGTAAACATTGTGGCCTCATAAATCCTATCACTGTCGAGGGTGTTACAGTCACTGATAAGCAGCAGATTTCTGACGAGTTTGGTAAATTCTTCTCTGGGATTGGATGTAGAATCAGGGAAGACACTTCTCACAGAGACCCAGCGAAAAGTGACACGCTCTTTGAAGATAATCTATGTGAACACCATAAATTTCAATTTGAAAAAGCGTCAATTGAAGAATTAACAAAAATTGTGAAGAATTTAAAGTCAAATGCTGCTGGTATTGACGGTTTGAAATCTGAAAGCATTCAAAGTAGTTTCAGTGTATCTACTGCCATGTCTTCTCTACCTCGTTAACCTGTCACTTGAAGTCGGCCAATTCCCTGAAGTGCTTAAGCAAGCAAAGGTCCTACCACTGTTAAATCAGGCAATAAGCAAGATATGTCGAACTATCGACCTATAAGCTTGTTACCACTATTGTCAAAATTATACGAGAAAACAGTACATCGGCAGCTGTATGACTATTTAGACAAGCTCGGAATATTAAGTGAGTCACAGTTCGGTTTCAGAACTAAACATTCAACTGTTCATGCAGCATACCATCTAATGGAGTGCGTTAATATGCCCTAGAAAGGAATCTTATCCCTCTTACTGTGTTCATAGATTTTAAGAAAGCATTTGATACCGTTGATTTTAATCTTTTATTAAGTAGGCTAGCCTGTTTGGGAGTCCGTGAGAAGTGTTTGGATTGGTTTAGGTCTCACTTGCATGGTAGGTCCATCAAAGTTATGATTGATGATGTGGTAGGGAAACCCTTCAATGTGAATTGTGGAGTGCCCCAAGGTTCGGTATTAGGACCTTTACTGTTTCCTATTTACGTGGATACAATGCGTTTTTACATTCCTGGTGACATAGTTACATCATTCGCAGATGACATAGCGCTTACAGTGATTGGGGAATCTGTCGAAGATCTTATAGAGATAACTAATGTAGCTTTGGAGAATTTATCTCAGTTCACAAAGCATAGTTTTCTTGCAGTG